>NW_026683512.1:0-41279 GCF_030247195.1 Topomyia yanbarensis | reverse complement strand
GACCCATCTCTTCCATCTCTCCGAAATTCTTCTAAGTCTTTTGTATTCAAAAGGACATAGAATATTTTTGTGAATATGTCCTTAGCTGAGGGTTTTCTTTTACACGGATTTTGGAATTAATGCCTTTTTTGCGCGGATTTTCGAATAAACGTGGTTTTTTACGCGGATTTTCCAAAAAACGCGGTTTTTTTTACCTTTCTTATAAAATAAATGTATAGAATTCGCTCATACTTTCAAGATGTTTTCCGAGGCCCGTAGGGCCGATTCTTATATACCAATCAACTCAGCTCGACGATTTGGGACAATATCTGTGTGTATGTAACGGACAAACTCTCATTCGAGTTTCTCAGTAATGGCTGAACCGATCTTATCCAAACCAATTGCAAATGAAAGGCCCAGACAGAACGCTATTAAATGGTTTTTGATACTGATGTTTAAATTTTAAGATTTAAATGCTTGAATGTGTAAAAATGACGCCTTTTGCCTTTTTTTCAAAAATTTTCTGCCGAAATTGACGACATTGATAAACATATCTTTAGACAGCTTATACCTTTCGAACGAGCTATAGATTGTTGAAATCGGGTTATTATCAAAAGAGATATTTAACATTAAATACGGACGAAAGATTTGTATCATTCCCGATAGTTAAAAATTAGACCAAAATAATGCCATCTATTATTAACGCCAAAACGTCTAATTTTAGATCAACATTATCTTCGGAGAATTTAATGGATGCAATATTCCCTTTCTTTTGGTATTGTGATATTTCATAAAATTTTCTTGGAAGTGATTATATTGAAATGATGCCTTCAGCAAATTTGTAGCTCTTACTTTTGCGAATAACATTACTGAAGACATCAAATATCTATTTGAACATTTTAAAAGTTATGGATCGTTGTTTGTGAATTATTCTTTGTCGCCTATTTATTTTTCAATATAGTAATAATCCATTATCGGGGCAAAAATGTTCATTTGCGCAAACATTATGAGTGCAAATTTTCTAACTTATAACCACCGGATCGATCTGAAACATATCTCGGAAAATGAAAAACGATATAAATAACTCCAAGTAACGGCGTAACAAAGAGGAGGCTTTGGGGTTCAAATCAACCACCCTCCCAACCACCCAAAAAAATAATTGGAATAAAGAGAAAAATTTATTGATCCTGACTGACATTCAATATTACGATAATAATTATCAAATTAGTATAAAGATAACCGTTTAAACATCATGAGAAATTTAGAAAAGTTGTGGGAATGGGATCCTGACCTGTAAGTGACCTATTGGTCTTGATCTCACAGTTGTCTAATCGCATCAATATCAAATACCTGCATGAAAACATTTCAATAGAAACTCGTCCCAGAATTCTGAAATCAATCATTATCCTCAGATTTCCTATCGTATTGAGCTCACTTTTGAAGGGATGTCATGTAATATGGATTAGGGTCTTTTTAATAGCAATCGAAGTTGGAATTGATTTAATGTCTATGAAACACCGAAATGGTCATAGCTTTCAACATTTGCTAACATGCTATTATTTTGGAAATGCGTAGAGTTGAGACGAAAACGTAATATGATTAATAACGACGATAACACTTTCCGAAAGTAGAGAGATATTTATGCAAAATGGCGTTTACCGTTCGACTCTATGCAGGTCCTGATCGATTTCAATGAGCATTTGATTTTTGTTGTATTATCAATTTATATGAATAGGTAAAATAAAAGTTAGAACCGCCAATTTCGTAGGTTTAGTATCTTCGATGAATTTTACAAACGTTAAACAGCACATCATCAGATAAAATAATTTTGGCGTTATATCCTGCTAGAGGTAATTATGGAGAATTTACTGTTCAAACAAATTTAATTCTTGAGGAACGTGCATAGCGTAGTTGGTAAACCGATTGTCTTATACGCAGCTCACCTGGGTTCGATTCTCAACCCCGCACACAGGATTAGAGATTTTTCCAAAAGAGATTTCTCTAACTCGAAAAGAGGCGATTGACCCTAAGGTTAAAAGCTCTATAATCAAAATTTTAAAAAAATGATTAAAGACTTAAGGCCTTCAGTAAAATCTTGGGGAGTGCTATTTACAAACCACTTTGTTGAAGACGAGAAGGCTCCATGTGTTCAGGGTATCAACATACTTTGGGTTATTTGTATTTACCTTTAAAATAAATATTTATGATTTTACTGTTTATCATAAATCTCTTCTACTGTTTATAAACAATAAAGTTTACATTTTATTCAAAGCTTGAGTTTGTAAAGCTCACAATAGAAAGTTATTTTGGAATAAAGGGCGAACACGAAATAATTGCGACACTTTCAACAGGGTATAACTTTTTTACTATTGGGTAAAAATCAACCAAATTTTGCACACTTTCTTATTGATGTGTATTGTTTACATGCTGTCAAACTCGAAGTCGTGTTTTTCGATTGAACGAAAATGGAGGTGAACCAACGCGAGTCGAGAGAACAAATTCTTTCCAAACATCTGGAATTTCCTGACCTATCGCACCGGCAGTTGGGAAAAATGTTGAACATTCACCATTCAACCGTCTCCAGAGTGTTGAAGCGGTTCCAGGAGCGGTTGACGTTGGACCACGACAAAGGAGCTGGAAGAAAACCGGGACCGGAGAACAAAAAGGGAAAGGAGGGAAAGGTGAAGCGGATGATTAAAGCAAATCCCAACGTCTCAAGCCGTGATTTGGCTAAAAAAAAAGATCGGCGTGTCGCAGAGCTACGTCCAGAATGCAAAGAAGAGAGCTGGACTACATACATACAAGGTACAGAACTTCCCAAACCGCGATTAGCGGCAACAATCGACGGGTAAAACTCGGGCACGGAAGCTTTACGAGAAGATGCTAACAAAATATGGCTGCTGTGTGATGGACGACGAAACGTATATAAAAGCCGATTTTAAGCAAATTCCAGGGTTGGAGTTTTTCACCGGCAAGAGCAAGTTCTATGTGGACGACAAATTTAAGAAGAAGAAAATGTCGAAGTTCGCCTCCAAATATCTCATTCGGCAGGCCATCTACTCTTGCGGACTGAGGAGTGAGCCTTTCGTGACAAAGGGCACAGTAAATGGCGAGATCTACAAATCTGAGTGCCTCGAGAAGCGCCTTTTGCCGTTCTTGCAGCAGCACGACGAAGCTCCGCTATTTTGGCCAGATTTGGCATCATGCCACTATTCTAAAAGTGTCCTGGAGTGGTATGAGGCCAATTCAGTCCATTTTGTTCCAAAGGACATGAATCCGCCAAACTGTCCGGAGCTGCGTCCGGTGGAGCAGTACTGGGCAATGATGAAGCGGGAACTTCGGAAGAGCAAGAAGACAGTCAAAGACGAGAAGGACATGTTAAGAAAATGGAAAAAAAATACTGTGAAACTGGTACCGGATGACACTGTAAAGACTTTGATGGAGGGCATCAAGCGAAAATGCGTTCAATTTTACACTCAAGGCTCCATAGATTAACTTTTCTTTTGATTTTTGAAGTAAATATATGTATAAAACTACCCTAAAATTTTGGTTTGATTTTAAAGATAATAAGAAAATTGGCATGACATTTTCGGTGTCGCAATAATTTCGTGTTCGCCCTTTAAAATAGATTAAGGATCATTTCGTAAATATCATTTTAAAACTCGACATACTGCCTACACGTAGTCTCAACAAATTTGCTAAAGACACCAACTCTGTTACTATTTTTTGAGAAATATTACTCCATAATTTTAAAACTTTCAAGATGACGGTTTCGGAATATTGCCATTCGCACAGTAAGTTCGATTTTCACTAAACCCCCACCAAACCGAATTTCTGGCTACGCCGCTGACTCCAAGTAAGTAGAAACAAAGTCGTTCTACACTTGTCTACAATAAATTTCTTCAAGTACTGCTTATCTATTATAATACATTGAAAACCTGCTTTGATCAGCCCCCAATTTTATCAACCTCATATAAAAATATGTTTGTAGACGAACAAGACTGAATTCGAGTAAATAGTTTCTTGAGCATGTTTTCCTTATCTTAAAGATGCAAATATGCAACAATAAAAGATTAATTTTTTGAAAATTTGTGCAAGAGATTTGTGTTTCCTTTAAGAGAAATTTATATTAAATATTCAGAAACAGCTATCAGACTACACCAAGGAAGGGAAGAATATTTAACAGCTTCAGTTTATTATAAAGAAAGAAAAAAATATGTCACGATTTAGTCAATGTCCCCTTTTTGTCAGCCTAAAATACACCATGGGGCGGATTAAAACGGGTCTTTACTCTATTTATAATTCACTGTGACCCACATTGATAGGTACATCTCATTTTTTGAGAATATTTTTTCAATTACATCGATCTACACCAATTTTTTGATAGTTTTCAAGAGGTTATTTTATCGACTTCTTCCAAAATTTGGCGAATCTATTCCATCTCATTTTTTGAGAATATTTTTTCAATTACATCGATCTACACCAATTTTTTGATAGTTTTCAAGAGGTTATTTTATCGACTTCTTCCAAAATTTGGCGAATCTATTCCCATTCGTGCGATAGTTTATGTTACTAGGGCATCCTACATTATTTGATATATTTAACCTCTTCATGCCCATGTTGTTTGTGAACAACAACGTTTTCAAACAGCTATAACTTTTTATTGAGGTAAGATTTGCTCACAAAAATAAATAAGCCTAATAAATGTGACTATTGCCTTTCATTTGAGTATTAACATTTACAAGGATCAGCTCTAGAACTAAAGTTATTGCAATTAGTCTGATTGGATTCCGATGGAGCTGTGCTGCCAGGGACAGTTTACATTGACGACGGAAAATGAATTTTTCATGTATTATGTTTCAGTATTATTGAAAACTGATAAAACTTATCAATTTAGACTGTCTTTGGCTACTTTCCACGCAATTGGACTATTGTAAATATTGTAGGAGAATTGTATTGAGCATTGAAAGGTAAAAATTGAGCAGCTTCTAGTACTGCGAGGGAAGCATCTATCTTTATGAAAAAGGCTTTTCGTGTTTCTTGAATCTATTATTTTCAAGGAAAAATAGTTTTGAAACCCTACCTGTACTAGAAAAAAGTTGGACATGAAAGGGTTAAGGGTTAATATGTTGCAAATTGAGAAAATACAGGGATTTTCAACTTTTTCCCTATACAATATCACAAAAGCTTATTAAACAAACTTTCCCTAATAAGGTTGTGAAAATTATAAAGTATGAAATTTTTTAATTGCATTATTTTTTAATAAACGGAGTAGTGACCGTCGCTCCACAACGCAGTTTTTTTATGGCTTGCAGTGAGTACGGTCTCTCGAATTACTGTACTGAAAATTATGGAAATGAAGTTAGTTTTTAGAATTCTTTACAAATATAACCCACCGAAAATCGCGCCAATGCATATGAATGAGACCAGTTGGTGCCCTAAGACGATTTCGCAAGATTTTCAGAGCAATTCTCAACCCCACACCCAGTGCACTAACGTAAGTGACGGAAGGTTATCGAAAAGTAGCGCGAAAAAGAAAATTTCAGTAATGACGATGATTTTCCCAAACGGGTTTCCAAAGTTTTTTATTTGTTCCTTGTAATTAGGATTAGCGATAATAATTCAAATCAAAGATACTACTGGGAAGTCACTTTTAGAAAAAGGCTATATCGAAGATAAATTTCAACTATGCACGCATGCACTTCACAGGTAGTGTGATATCAAGAGCTGCAATTCCATTTCTTAGTTCTCAGTCGCGTTGGTAATTTGAGTAAATGCTATTGAGAGTAAAAAATGTTTTTTTTGGCTCAGCGCAACGTATATAACTCCTTTGGAAATGTTTAGTTTTCCCTATACAATGCATCGATTGCAAAATTTAGATATGTTATTAACAGAGTATTGGCAATAATTCGTTTTTATATCTATTTTATGGGCCATTATTCCGCTTTTCCATTGATTTGGTTTGGCCTTTGAGATTTCTAGCACTGATGTTGTCCTATGCTGATTTGAGCGATTTTTTAAGTCCTGCCACTATCCCATGTGGTATGTGTTATCAAAAACATCGCGAAGCATCAAGCTCTAAATGTTCTTAACGATATAATATCCGAAGAGAGTGATAAGAGTTATAAGAAATGTCTTATCACACTGTTAGGTGGATTAAAAACGTTTTACGCGGAATCCGAGTAAAAAAACCTCGTAAAAAACCGCGCAAAAAAAACCACGTAATAAAACCTGGGTGTAGAGATCGGAAAACTAGAAGTGGCAGGGTCATTAGAACAGGCTTAATATCTTACGGACTTAACTTTTGTCTTCTGTTGAAGGGGGTCGAGCTTAGGCAGCATAACTACTAATCACTTTAGTTCACCAAAATGCCTCCTGGTAAAGACAGACTTCCTCTTTACCGTGAGAACGGGCATGCTGGTGGACTTGAGTGATTCGTAGTTATGCTGCCTAAGTTCGACCCCCCTCAACAGAAGACAAAAGTTAAGTCCGTAAGATATTAAGCCTGTTCTAATGACCTTGCTACTTCCAGTTTTCCGATTTGTATACTTCACACCATTGCTCTCACTTGAGTAGTATGTCTCTAAATTTTCATAACTTTCCATACCCATTAATCTCTAGCTAATTGAATGTCGTTAAAATGTAAAAAAGAAAATGTGACTACATATAGTCGAAATAAAAAAGGAAAACAAAACAAAGAAAATTAAAAACTTTTTAAAGGAAAAAATTAAATAAAGTTATCAAATTCATAAAACAAATCAATAAGCATAAGCATAAGCATAAGCATAAGAGATCGCCCGTAGTTGCTACTCCGTTATTGACCAGAACCAAATTAGGTTGCAAAATGTTCATTGGAACAACATGCTTGGGAATAACATGATGAGCCACATTGTACAATCTATTCTGATCCCTGCATGCTGATCAATACCGACGCCGGCCACGTCCGAATGCAGATCTTCTGGGAAAGGAAGGAATGTTAGTCCGATACATGTTGCTACTAGAGACCGAGGAATCCTCTGCATCTCCACATGTATCACGGGAAGGGGACAGTTGTTAGTAAGTGTGCCAATAGCATTATCATGTAATAATTGCTCTGGGCAGCCGGCTGCCGAGAATTCGGGAAATTTATCATTTGTTGTATTAATACGATTAGCAAAATAAGCAACTTGAACTCCGGATAGCGGCTATAAGGAGCTCTGCTTATATTGTTTAATAATATTCAATCACGCGACGAATTTTTCGTGGTTTCTATCGTGTCAGTGCTGATTTTACCCGGCGATCGCTTGAATAAAATGAGGAATCTTATACAGAATGTTCATCAGACTCTTCCATAGGTATCGCGGAGTTGGTGGTTTGGAAGGGAATAGGGTCTAGGATTCGCTCCAAGCAAGCGATGCGACCTGTAAAGCATAGTTTATTAGGTAGTAGTTCAGTTGGTTTTCAAGAAGTTCGCTCGAAAAATAAGATCTTGTTTAGTTTTTGGTTCTTTTAAAATCGGGGTAGCCGGCTACCGAGAGTATCCTATGTTTTCTAAACAAAAGCAATTTCACATCCACACAGCCGATCGTGGGAATATTGCCTAGAAAAGTCAATCTTATCTGCATAATGGGCCGGATCACTATTTATTGCGACAGTATTCTGACAAATTTCACTATTCCTTCTCGACGATATATTTATTGGGTAGAACACTACCGAGTGATAACACGTTATACAAAGAGTTATGATAGCTCTAGATGTTATAAATCAACGAAAGTATTTCCTATTTCTAATATCGGATTGTTTGTGAAATTTGTGAAATACACGTATACGTACGATTATATCGAACATTGATGAAAAATACAGAGGATCGTTAACCTGATGCACGGGCTTGTTACCAATAACCGAACTTGAAATTAGATTCATTAAAACAGACGCGGCGAATTTTCAGTACGTATTGACCCGCGATCATCGATACTAGTCAAATTAAAGTCTTATTGGAGCTGCTTTCCGAACAACTTTTACGGTATCATTTTCTCGGCTAGATCTGTTCGCACACTCTCATTCGGCTACTATCGGTAGAAGGCTGATAGCTCCCAGTCGTCGCCGGTCTAAGGACCAAATGTCATCAATAGACAGACTCGCGTGGAGGCATGAGATAGAATTGAAAGCTAACCAACGAAAATGACAGCAAAACGCTTATTCTTCGTGCTGACATAACTGAAGGCAATTGCCAACCGGTCCCCGATCCCTCTCGCGAATTGTAAATTCTCAAACCTTATACACGATTGAAGTCATCATTCCACTCAAATAAGGCCATGTGTTTTCCCTAAGCACATTGAATGCTATGTGGATCAGTTCCCCCGTTGGTAAAGCAAAGCCTAAACAAACATAGAAATTAGTTTGCTCAGTCCAAAGAAAAGTTGGCCGACCGGCAGAGACGTGTTCCCTTACAGCGCCATCACATCAACGAACACCCAAAATTTACATGCGACAAAATATCTGCAATCCTGAATATAAAAGAATCAAAACCTCTACTCATTTGCAATAAAATAAGAAAGTAAAAAAAAAACAGTTGAATATCCAAGACGGCTCATTTTCAAAGATAGCACCGCCGATGAAACACCCAATAAAAAAAATAGGTGACAAGGGACGCGGACGAAATTAGCTGAGCACCGACCGGCTGGTTTGCCACCTATTTTTCGGACGAAGAATTTTGGGGCGACACCTGGTAGTCGCTAGTCGCTGGTGAAACGCCAATTGTTTGAATATGTCATTTCTTCTTATTGCCATATTTTTTCACTTTTCGGATCGAATTTTTTTCTCTGAAAAACCATTTTGCACTATTTTTACAATGTACACTGTGTTTCTAGATGTTTTCTGTGCACTTTTATTGTCCTTGCATCGGGAATCGACGGCCCGTAATGCGAGGAACAGATATTTTTTCATTTGCCGGAATTCGATTTTCACAAACTGTCACCACTCGCGTCTGTCGAAAATATGCCGAAAATGCTTTTATAAGCCACTTTACTTTATATAATCATAGAATTGCACTGTTATTAACACTTTTGATAACCGGGAGGCAGTAAACTGTGCCGAAAATGATAAAAATTAACCGACTCGAAGGGAGCTCTACGAGAGTCAACCGCTCGCGACGAAGATACACACTCGAATCTCCCAAATTCATAAAACAAATCAATAAAATAACTAATTCAAATTAGTCAGCTCATTAAATCAACAATTAGAAAAGTTCAAAAAAACTTAATAGAATGAATTAATTTGAGTCAAATTAACAAATTGGATGAAATGAATAAAAAAATGACTGAACAGAATTAATAAAATATTACAATCATTCGAGTACTCAATAGTACTAACAAATTGAAATAAAATTTATTTTGCCAGATTGATCTCTTTCATATAAAAAATTATGTTGTCAAACATCGATGCTTAAAGATCGGATGAAGAAGTATACGAAAATTTTGTTCGGTGAACGAAAATGAAATCGTGTGACCAACGAAACATTCGTGATATATTAAAACATTCTAACGAAACATTTCGTTTTAATCGCGAAAAATTGTTCCGAAAAATTGTTACGATGAATTTAGTGCAATGTACAATACATATTTAAAAATCACGAAAATTTTCGTTTATCAAGTAGCCTTGTTTTTAGATCGTGAAATGAACGAAACCAACTACTTGCAATGTACGAAAATGCTTCGTTGCAAAAATGACGAATGGATTCGTGCATTATATAATAATTTTCGTTCTATTTACGAACTTATTTTATCAGTTTATTCGTTCTATTTACGAACTTATTTTATCTGTTTGTAACAGTAATCTCTAGCTAATTGAATATCAAAAAAAGAAAAGAGATAATGATTGTACAGGTGCAGACGAGTTACACAGCAAAGGTCGGTCAGCGAACTAGTAACAGCGTTGAAGGGATATCGTTGTCTAAAGAAATTTCAGCACTAATGATCTTTCCGTTGGGTGGCTGAGAGCCAAATGTCTCACAAAAACGGAAATCGGAATCAGGAGAAATTCCGCCGCAGGGAAGCTCTTAGCGCCAGCTGGCAGATAAATGCGAATGTGGTTGAAAAGAGATGTAAGGCATTATGGTTTGAAACTCTGGATCAGTTTTGGAGTAGCCCTGAGTAAGTCTGTTATACCACGGATGATGGACAGCAAATAAGAAGCAGCAACAATGGAATCGATTAACACAAATTAAAAAGGACAAGAGCACAACCTCTCCTGCAGTAATACCGAACGAAAGGAACAAGAGGTTTAAGTTTAGTTGGTGGACCTAAATACTACAAACCACTGCAGTACGAATTCGACACGACCACGAGGTGTCTGTTGAAGATTGAAGAGTGGTCTGTAAGACTCGGTCCTCCAGGCCTCGGAATTCAATCTTCAAAGTTTGAGGGTTTCTATACGTATCTTTTAGAAGAAGTGTCAAAACTCAAAACTCTCCCCTTGAGAATTTTTTGCACAAGGGGCTGGTCTAAATAGGTGTTTATACAAAGTATTTATAATATTTATATATCAATAAAGTCCCAGGTTCTCCAGGTCATATCTATTTCAGAGACACGTCTCCGCACTCTATTAGGTAGATCGATTAGATTTATCTAATTGCATATGACCATTTTATGCTCGCAATTACCTCCACTCGGTACATTACTCAATTAAGGGACTGAACACTGAAAGTCATTCGATGAAGAAAATAACAAAACAAATTTTTGTTTTCCTAATTAGTTGATTTCAACAGAAAAATGAATAACGTAACTAAATTTTCTCTTAATTTTGAGAGATTCTCAAATAATAGTTATTGAAAATTATTATTGATTTTGATTCAAGACGCACATCATACGAAATGACAGCAAGTAGCTAAGATGCACACCTTACTGAAATACATCAAGGTAGCGACAGCAACTATGTTCAAACACGCTGGGCATAACGGTTAAGCACGTAGGTAGTTGTCTCAGCTTGGAAAGCTTGTTTTATCCTGGACGCAACTACCTGAACCAGTACACAAAAAAAACAGAAATTCAACTGACCTCATTTTTGTTTTACCTAGTTTTTCTTTAAAAACATTTCAATAAAGGGATGATTTTTAGTGACATTTTTTTCAATACATGTGCACTGAAAATTGAAAGTATTGTCGAAAATTGTCAAAATCATTCTATTTCGGATTTAGTCGATTATATAGTAACATTTCAATTATTAACCAATGTAATATGTAATATGATAATTATTTTTCATCGTTTGAGATTCCAAACTAGATGTGGAATAAGTATGAAGTTTTTTTTGTAGTGCTGGATAGTGTTTGTGACTAAATAGAAAAAAAATATACCTTTATTCTAAAATTCAAATCAACCAATTTCCAACAATCCTTAAATACCTTTGGCTATTTCGTCTCATTTAAGATTGCAGTTTATAAAAAGATAACATTATGAGAAACATAACTCTGTATTATATTTACGTGTGAATTACTGACATACGGAATTTTTCAACAATTTAATTCCATACCTTTCATCCGTCGGTCGGTGAAACAAAACGTTTGAAAACATAGGATATGTTGTATTTTACGATGAAGCAGTTTAATTCAACAATGAGATTAGTTGAATTCTAGTCGTTTGTGTCTAGGCTGAAAAGGTAGTGTAACGGCATATGCAATTGTGTCTGGACTAAAACAAGCGTTAGAAGCTGAGACAAGCGTTTCAAGCTTTAGCTCATGTAGCTTTTCAAGTTTTGTGCTTTAGCTTTTTAAGTTTTGTGCTAGGATGAAACGTTCGTGTCCAGACTGAAACTGACAGCATCAAACCAACAACGTTGGATTATTGTTTGCAACAAAAATTTAGTTCGCCCAAATATTAACTAGACGAAACCAAAACCTCAACTAATTTTTTAGTTGAAATTGTGATGAATCGGTTTTCCGTGAAAAAATCTCATCTCCATTATGTTCCAATTAAGAGGAATTCTTCAGGAGTGGCACCCATAACCCGTTACATTCAATCGTTCCAATCGATGTAATCAATCGCTTTATGAATGGAGTGAACCATTTTTGTGACTGAGCTCTGTTTCGGTTTCAACACGAGTGGATCTTCTAGAGAGAAAAAAAAACTTCCCTGCTATCATCATCGCCATAAGCGACTAGAACGAGTTAAGAATAGAGAATGAAAATTGGTTTACTTTATTCAACTCCGTTTCGCCCGATGCCGCGGCTCCATTCTGGGAGTGAGACGTTGCCAATTGCCGATTTGATAATAGTATAAAAACATGCGAACAATGATGAAAGGCGAACGTGGTTGATTGGATTTGAGATTTCTATTGCCTCTTCTATTCTTCGAGTAATATCTCGACTGGCACATGTCTAACCTCGCTAGTCTAGTTGGATCAGACAGTTTTCCAATTTTTTTTTTCAGGATCAATTTGCATTCTACGGTGACACTAAAACGCAGACATGGTGAAACATTTCTGCTTTAATTTGATGGCGGCGCTTGAATTCCGATGTGGAAGATATTAATCAAAAGTAAGTTTGGTTTATAGCAGGAGACGACGGACGATCCACGAGCTAGCGACGCAAACAAACTGAGACGACGAGTTGGTCGATTGGGTCAAGAATAGCCGCACTTGGATAAATGCTTCTGTTTCGGGAATAATTTATGCGTTCTGGGAAGCTTCAGCCAAATGACTGTAACGGGAAGCTAAAACAAGATAGCGAAGTGCAAGTAGTAAAAATCGAATAATTTCTGCAAATTACTTCTTTTATCTAGTGCTCATGGAAACCATATTTTAGCGGAAACGATGTTCTCATTTAGTATTCTATCGGACGATGAGTCTATATAAATGTTCGGCAACTCGGCAGCTGGAGAATATTGATATCGTGTTTCACGTCAATGTCAAATCTGTTAAGCTGTATTCTAAAAATTGTACTAATGAATGTAATTTTCACACTTTGCTAGCCAGTGTTCGTTCCCATCATGCATCGTTAACTTTTCCAGGCTGGAAACCTCCATCCAAACCTAATTATCCGCCACGAGCATTATACAGCGCGGATTTTCCCATCCAATAATGTTGGTGAATCTGACCTGCTCTGTAATCAAGTCGTTAGCATTTGGGATATTATGAAATTTGCATGCGTGCCTCGGTATGCAGATACTTTCCTGGTGGTCGTTTCAAATAATGGAATATGCAAATGTTCATTACAAAACGTAAATCGTTGCAAATCCCATCAGATCGGATACACACCTGCTTCGCAATCAATATACCTATAGACATACAGACCGAGCTGAATGTTAAAAGTTCAAAATCACGATGGATGCATTCCCATTTTGTCCCATCATACACTGACCTTCTCACTTTACCCGAGTTTATTCTCAAAATCAGAAAGATCATGGTGCAGTGAAATAACTGTTGTCGTTTCACTCACACTCACTACTAATACCTCAGCTTTATTTATAACTTACTTTTGCGTAGACCTCTCTCCACCCTGAGTATAGTCACAGATTCTGCAAATTGTCACCAGGTATGCCAGGATGTGTCGAAGCACAAAGCTCCTAAATAATTGGGTTTCGCTTCTAATGAATTTTTATCGTTCAAAGCGAAAAAAGTTGAAAAGGAAACCATGCATACCATTTGAATCAATTGGTTTTCACGAATGCATACAACAGACCAAATTTTCATTTTTATCGATTTGGCATACATTCGCGTTGGTCAGTTTAATTCATAATTTATGAGCTCCAATCACCATAAATTTTCTAATGCGAACTCGAAGATTGATACCAATAAGCGAGCTGAAAGAATGCCCTCTCACTAGTGCCCCATTCAACAGAGTTACGAATTCTGAATGAATGTTCTAATCACAGGCCAAAAACTGGAGCAAACAAGGTCGGAACGGGCGGCTGCAGATGACGTTGGCTCCAACGATTACCGCACGAATTCGGCTAAACCCATCTGAGCAGGCCGCGTATGCTTCGTGTTTTTCGCGTTGTGATTTTCCTGGTGATTGCACGAATCCATCGTTTTCATCATCTTTTGCCTGTTGCCTGCTACCTACCTACTACTCCAAGCCATGGAATGGGTATTCGTTGTTTAGTCTAAAAAAATAACCCATTCCATGTCTTCCATCAGTCAACACGTGTGTTAGTAGGTCTAGAAGATACGGAAAAGATCATTGCGAAACCCAGATGGCCTCAATTGAAATGGTTATTATGATTGCAATTTTTTTCCTGCTATTCTTCACTCTGATTGGAACGATTTCTGATTACTTTCCTGGATTCGGTTAGCACCTTAAGGCCAGAGGCACGAGCTAGCTTTGCACTCGCTTCTGCTGACGTTTGATATGAAAAATGATGGGTGTGTGCAATTTTCCAAAGAGGAAAAGTTCACTTGGAAACCATACCGGAACGTTCCGGTTAGTTTGGGAAGCTTAGTGCATATAAAAGTGATTGGAAAGTTTGTGTTTTATTAAGGGAACGATTGTTTGAACAATAGAACTGATCAAAATGCTAGAGTTGTATTTTAACACATTAAAAAATATATTAGTGTTTTTTTTATTTAAGCTAATTATTTATGAATTTTTTTGTGTTTCCAAAAAACTAGTTTATGCTAAAATATAGATGGTCTTCCATTCGAATGTTTAGTTGGGTTCCTGTGGTTAATTTTTTTGGTATTATTCTTATTTATAATTTGGGGTTTCGTGGATTAGACGTGATTTTCGTAATCTCTCTTCGCATGATAATGATATTTTATTGATGAGTGTACTATCGGATTTTTTTTCTAACAGAGTAGAGCGATTTATATTCATGATTTCATGATCTTAGTCACGATTTTCGAAATTTATATTCACGTTATAGTGGTTGGCAGTATCATGTTCAACATGAGATCCCATTATGTCATTCACCTCTGATACAGAAATCCTATCCCTACCTCCACGTGGCGCGTTACGAGCTGCCTTAGTGAAGATCGGGTAGCTTACCCCGATGGGATCTTTGCTGACAATAGAAGGGGAAACGGAAGAGTATCTTTTCTCCATGTTAGGAGCGGCTCTAAACAGCGTCTGTCCCGGAACGGGCGGCTAAAGAATAAATGGGGTGGCTCATCAGCTATATTCAAGATGACAACCTCAGCCCCATCACGAAGTTAGGTGTCGCAGTGCTGGTAAGTCGGCATACCGAATAAATAACCAAACAACCATGCAAAAAAAATCAAAAGGAATGTATTCATTCGTTTCCGAGCTTTACATCGAAGCTGTTCGTTTTCTCTCGCTGTGAGTGGTGTTATAACAAGTGCAAGTAGAGTGAAGGTCAGCGAGCGTTTTACGAAGCAATTCAGGGTGTATGTGCCTTGTAGGGCAGTGGAGATCGATGGGGTCGTCGCCGAACCGGGTCTTAAGTGCGAAAACCTGTTGAAGTACGGAGTTGGCTGCTTTAAGGACCCTTCACTTCAACAGGTGAAGATTCTGGAACGCAAGTAATTGTATTCCACAAAAACGAAGATGATAAGACAACTTATTCTCCGTCAGACTCGATTCGGGTGACTTTCTCCGGGTCTTCTCTTCCCAACTATGTTTATGGAGAAGGATCGCCTACCTGTTCGCCTGTTTGTACCGCGGGTAATGAACTGCAGCAACTGCAATTGGACCACACACCCACTTATTGTGGCAATAAGAAACGGTGCGGCAAATCCGAGGGAGAGCATGAGGATGACGTTTGCAGTGGAGAAACTGAAAAGTGCATTTACTACGGGGGCCCTCCGCATGCTCTTAAGTCATGCCCTGCGTACAAGCAGCGCGGGGATAAAATTAGGCGCTCCCTTAAGGATCGCTCTACTAGGTACTCTTATGCAGAAATGCTAAGGAATGCTTCGCCATCTGTCCCTTACGAAAATTTCTTTGCTCTTTTGGCTCGTGGTGAGCGGTGGTGACGATCCACAAGAGGGAACATCATTTGTTAACCAGGGTGAATCCAGGAAGAGGAGAAAACTAGCCTCCCCTAGACTGCCTTGTAAGGGTGCCAAGGTGTCTTCCTCAGAGAGTGCGCCAACTACATTTAATAAATCCAACGGAAGTGGTGCCCAAAAGCCGAAGCAAGTTGCTCCAGGACTTGGAAATTTTAATTCTAACAAGGAGTATCCACCACTTTCAGTGACACCAAAAACCCCAAGTGTCCCCTTTTTTCAAACAGATACTCAGTCCAGTAATTGACTAATGAAATTTTCTGACTTAGTGGACCTAATTTTCACAGCTTTCAATGTTACTAATCCTCTTAAAGGCATTCTGATACGTTTTCTCCCTATATTTTTGAAGCAGTTGACTGCTAAATGGCCCTTTCTTGTAGGGATCGTATTCTTCGATGGCTAAGTCATCAAACGAGGTCACTGATTCGATCACTGTCCTACAGTGGAATTGCAGAAATATCCTCCCGAATCCTTCAAATTTTTACTAAACAGCTTAAAATATGATGTTTTTGCATTATGTGAAACTTGGTTAACTTCCGATATCAATCTCAACTTCCACGACTTTAATATAATTTGTCTGGATCGAGAAAACCCTTATGGAGGAGTACTTTGGGAATTAAAAAGTGCTATTCTTTCAACCGAATTTACCTCCCTTCGACACCAGGAATTGAAATTGTCGCTTGTCAAGTTCTACATCTACATTCCTCCTAGAACCTCGGTAGGGCACCGAACTCTTTGTAATATCACGGAATCCTTACCGGCACCACGGCTAGTTTTAGGAGACTTTAACTCGCACGGTACGGTATGGGACTGTCTTCATGATGATAATAGATCAACATTAATCCAAGATCTTTGCGACAATTTCAACATGACCATCTTAAACATGGGAGAAATGACCCGGATTCCTACTCTATCAGCACGCGCAAGCGCGTTGGATCTATCGCTATACTCGACATCGCTACAGTTAGATTGCATGTGGAAGGTGATCCCTGATCCCCACGGTAGCAATCATATGCCTATCGTAATTTCAATTGCTAACGGTTCAAGACCATCGGAAACAATCAATGTCTCGTATGACCTCACACGCAACATTGATTGGAAGAGTTACGCGACCACGATATCCGCTAACATCGAATCGACTCAAGTACTTCCTCCGGAGGAAGAGTACAGGTTTTTGGCTGGCTTGATTCTCGATAGTGCAAATCAAGCTCAGACTAAACCAGTACCCGGCGTGAATACCCATGGACGGTCTCCCACCCCGTGGTGGGACAAAGAGTGCTCAGAGCTGTACCCGTAGAAGTTCACTGCATATAAGGCTTTGTGGGAAGACGGTTTACCAGCTAGCTATCAACAGTACGCGTCGTTAGAAAGGCGAATGAAGAGTTTAATGAAAACCAAAAAACGCAGTTATTGGCGCCGGTTCGTCGACGGGTTAACGAGAGAAACAGCGATGAGCACTCTTTGGGATACGGATCGACGTATGCGTAACCGAAACAGTACCAACGAGAATGTGGAATGTTCAAACCGCTGGATATTCGTTTTCGCCAAGAAGATTTGTCCGGACTCTGTTCCGGTACAAAAACGATACCGCGAACGAAACACCGTTTTCGATAGTGGAGTTCTCACTTGCTCTCTTATCAAGCAACAATAACGCCCCAGGGTTAGACAGAATTCAATTCAACTTATTGAAGAATCTGCCTGACACTGCAAAAAGGCGCTTGTTGAGCTTATTTAACAAGTTTCTTGAGGGTAAAATTATCCGTCATGATTGGAGGCAAGTGAAGGTCATCGTCATCCTAAAACCAGGAAAATCAGACTCCGACCACAACTCGTATCGACCGATTGCAATGCTGTCCTGTATTCGGAAGTTGTTTGAGAAAATGATCCTGTTTCGCCTCGACTATTGGGTCGAAGCAAATAGCTTACTGTCAGATACACAATTTGGCTTCCGCAAAGGCAAAGGGACGAACGATTGCGTTGCGTTGCTTTCTACAGAAATCCAAAATGGCCTGTGCTAACAAAGAGATGGCATCAGTCTTCTTGGATATTAAGGGGGCTTTTGACTCAGTTTCTATAATTATTCTGTCAGAGAAGCTGCACCAGCATGGTCTTTTACCGATTTTAAATAACTTTTTGCTAAACCTGTTGTCTGCAAAGCACATGCACTTTTCGCATGGCGATTTAACAACATCACGATTTAGCTACATGGGTCTTCCCCAGGGCTCATGTTTAAGTCCCCTACTCTGCAATTTTTACGTGAATGACATTGACGATTGTCTTGCCAATTCATACACGCTAAGGCAACTTGCAGACGATGCGGGGGGGGGGGGCTCTGCTACAGGGCCCAAAGCTGCCGATTTGCAAGGACCATTGCAAGATACTTTGGACAATTTGGACTCTCCAGCTGGGTATCGAGTTCTCCACGGAGAAAACTGAGTTTGGTTGTTTTTCTAGGAAGCGCGAGCCGGCGCAACTCCAGCTTCTTTTAATGGGTGCAACGATCAATCAGGTCTTCACATTTAAATATCTCGAGGTCTAGTTCGACTCTAAAGTTACCTGGGGATGTCACATTTGTGAATAGCCGAATATCAGCCAAAAGAGAATCACCCAGAGTAATGTGCACTTCTTACCTCTACGCCGGTCGGTGATTGAAAAGCGCCCCTTACACGCGCAATAAAAATATCATTACTAAGTAATGACATTACTAGAATTGTATGGAAATTCCGTCATTAGTCACCTTACACGATCATCAAAGGTGACATTACTGCTCAGCCATTACTAGCGCCTCGTGTACGGGGCCCTAAAGAGAAGAGGAAACGCTTGCTACCTGAATCAACCTGTCGCAGTGTTGCCAACCGTAGCTCTCACGATGAGTTACACAGTTAACAGGGTCACCAGCTGAATGCACGGTTCGATATACACTGAGAAATAAGAGCTCCCTCGATCCCACACAACATTAGGCATCTGAAACAGAAATACCAACAAAGGATCAATTTTCTCCGGACAATAACTGGAACATGGTGGGGTGCCCACCCAGGAGACCTGATCAGGTTGTACCAAAAAACGATATTGTCGGTGATGGAGTACGGGTGTTTCTGTTTCCGCTCCGCTGCGAACATACACTTCATCAAACTGGAGAGAATCCAGTATCGTTGCTTGCGCATTGCCTTAGGTAGCATGCAGTCGACCCATACGATGAGTCTCGAAGTGCTGGCGGGCGTTCTCTCGCTAAAAAATAGATTTTGCTAACTCTCATATCGATTGCTCATCCGATGCGACATTTTGAACCCGTTGGTGATTGAAAACTTCGAAAGACTCGTCGAGCTTAATTCTCAAACCCGATTTATGCCCTTGTACTTCGACTACATGGCACAGAGCATCAATCCTTCTTCGTACAATCCCACCCGTGTCCGTTTCCTAGATACTTCTGATTCTACTGTGTTCTTCGACACATCCATGAAGGAAGAGATTCGTGAAATCCCGGATTATATACGCCCGCAAGTGACCCCTAATATCTTTTATAATAAATTCCGAGAAGTCGACTGCGACAAAATGTTTTACACCGACGGATCAAATCTCGATGGGTCCACTTGCTTCGGTATTTTCAATAATAGTATCACCGCTTACTTCAAGTTCAATGATCCCGCTTCAGTTTACGTCGCAGAATTAGCTACTCTTCAGTACACCCTTGGTATCAGCGAGACTCTGCCCACAGATCACTTATTCATTATATCGGACAGCCTCAGCTCTATCGAGGCTCTTCGTGCGGTGAAGCCTATAACGTGTTTTCTGGGGAAGATACGGCAGTCTCTGCACAAGTTATCTGAAAAAATCTTACCAGGTTACCGTTGTGTGGGTCTCCTCTCATTCCTCTATTCCGGGTAATGAAAACTCCGACTCTTTAGCAAAGGTGGGCGCATTAGAAGGTGACATCTACGAAAGACCAATTTGCTTCAACGAATTTTTCAATATTTGTCATCAGAGGACACTCGACACTTGGCAAAACTCGTGGAGCTATAGGGGACTTGGACGATGGTTACATTCGATTATACATCTTCGGTATCAACGAAGCCTTGGTTCAGGGAGGTGGATGTGGATCGGGATTTCATACGTGTAATGTCCCGGCTTATGTCCATCCACTACACATTGGATGCGCGTTTGCGGCGTATTGGGCTCACAGAGAGTAGTCGGTGCGCTTGTAATGAAGGTTATCACGACATCGATCACGTTGTCTGGGTATGCGCCGGGTATTGTGGCGCCAGATCAGAACTAAAGGATTCCCTCCGGGCCCGAGGTAGACCGCCTGATGTTCCAGTTCGGGATATCCTGGCAAGTCGCGATCTTCTCTTTATATCTTTCATCTACCTTTTTAATAAAATGACAAATACCCTAATCTAGCATATCCTTTATTTCTAGTTTTTAGAAGTTCCATGTCGTTCCTTTTGGAACCGACTAGAACGAGAGTGCCACTATGTGACTGCTGTCACATTACCACGCCTGCATAAAACGAATTCAAAGCGAGAGCAGGTCAATGGTCTGATTACTCTTGAAGGATTTTCCGCTGTCAACCCGATCCTAGGCATCTACCATCCTGAGGCTCTAACTCATGCCGCTGATCTTCTCTTGCCTAAAAGTTGCATGTTTTGTTCTTCTTTCCCTGTCATCTTGCCCGCCAACTCCCCCTGTACCTGATACAACTCCTGCTGCTGTTACAAAAAAACCAATTTGTATTACATTCCTAGTTTTAAGATAGCCTTGAGCCTTTTCATGAGAAAGTATCATTTCCCATCTGGTATATCTAAATGTATTCCTAGTTTTAAGATACCTGTGAAATTTCTCATAAAAACTTGTTATTCTTCTTGTATAGAGGTGTATTCCTAGTCTTAAGATAGCTGTAAAAATTTGCTTGTAAAAAACTTTTGTTCAATCTTGTATATGCGAAGTGATGCGAAGTTCAATCCATGCGAAGTGATCAAGGCACGTGTAATCGACGTCCACGGATTTGAACAAAATTTAGAGGAATTGTTTACCTAAGGCCAATATATAAAAACCCAAATTTTTGTGACAATTGAACCACCCCTTGGGTCATGGAAGAACCCTCCCCCCCCTCTTTTTTGACAAATTGCCAAAACCCGTGATTTTATTTTGATCATATCTCCGGTTCTATTTACTCTAGAATCAAACCACATAATGGCTTTTGAAGAAAATTGTTCAAGGAGTCTATAAAAAATATTATTTTTTGCCGACAGTGTTGCCAACTATGCAATTTTTTCAGTTAAATATTAAAAGTTAATTTTTCTCTCAATACGTATACTTTAATTTTGAAAATTTTAATGCCATCTCGTTCCTCAGACATTTTTACATAAAAAACACTTATCATCCCAATATAATATGAGCGCATCCTGAGATACACCGTTTTGAAGAGAAAAAACCGCAATTTCCCATATAAAATTTCAAGCGCACAACACTAAAAAACCAACTTGAGTATTCTGAGTTCAAACATAATTTTTCGTGAAGTAGACGATAAATGATGAAAAACTACGTATTTGGTTTGCTTCTAGCAGATCAGGGTCGATTTTTATGACAGTTTGAAGATTTTCTCAATTTTGGCCAATAAAAATGGATTTTTATATGAGAAAATCGGAGTTTTTCTCTTCAAAACGGTATATCTCAGGATGCGCTCATATTATATTGGGATGATAAGTGTTTTTTATGTAAAAATGTCTGTGGAACGCGATGGCATTAAAATTTTCAAAATTAAAATATACGTATTGAGATAAAAATTAACTTTTAATATTTAACTGAAAAAATTGCATAGTTGGAAACACTGTCGGCAAAAAATAATATTTTTTGTAGACTCCTTGAACAATTTTCTTCAAAAGCCATCTTGTGGTTTGATTCTAGAGTAAATAGAACCGGAGATATGATCAAAAGAAAATCAAGACTTTTGGCAATTTTCCAAAACAGGGGGTGCTCCCATGACCCGAGGGGTGGTTCAATTGACACAAAAATTTGGGTTTTTATATATTGGCCCTAGATGAACAAGTCCTCCAAATTTTGTTCAAATCCGTGAAGGTCGATTTCAAGTTTGCATCTTTTTTTGATCACTTCGCGTGGAATGACCCATATCGAATTGTATTTTTAGTTTAAGATAGTTGTAAAAAATGCTCCCCTCAAAATTAAAAAATATTTGTACATTATAATCTCTTAGTTTTAAGATATTCAAAATGTAAAGAAAATGAACTTGGCACCGCCAAGCAAACGCATTTGTGCCTATTAAATAAAACGAACTGAATAAAAGAAAGAGAATCTTCGTTTACTTCGCATTTGCAGTAATATGGGTGGGTAATGTTTGGAACATAACCAGAATATTGTAACGGCACTTGGATTGAGAATTCAAATCTAACGATTTGCACCGTAATCTATACTGGGTTTTATATACAATTTCTCGATTGCTCGCTCTGCCGCCTTCAAACAGCTAGCATCACCTAATTCTATGAATATTTTCAATTTTCAAAATTTGCAAGTGGAACTTATATGAAATGAGCGACAGTCAAACACAAACGAGCTTAGCACAAATATTTTGAAAGTCGGTTTTATTTGGTATTTTTACAAGTTTCCAACTATCAGAAATTAATATAACGGTTTTGGAGTACTCTCTTATCAGTAAAAATGCTCCACCTTCAACGTGACTTCAAATAATATTACAGACTGTAGTGAACTTATATATAAAATTTCACAAAACTTTTTGCCTTTCTCCTATAGAAAGGTTAGGCAATCCCTCTGAACATCGTCAACTTAATTCTGGCCAATTTTTTTTTGACTTACATAGGTTTTCTGTATTTTAACAGGGGCGTAGTTAGGAGGATACACCCCCCACATCACTCACCACCCTTCCCTAAACCGACCTTCCCTCATCATGTATCCCCCTACCCGAATAAAATTTTCTAGTTCCTCCAGAATACATTTTCCTAGTGGGTCTGAAAAACCAGTGACAAAATTGGTTTGAAATGATTTTGAGTTGAGAAACTAATTTAAAATTTCTTAACATTTCTTTCATTGCTTAATTTTTGGCGGGATCCAAACCCCCGAACCCTCCTCCTGGTTTCAAGTGTTTCAGCGTCGACACATAGCCACTCAAGTTCGTAACTGTCGATTCATTGTACGTATTTATAAATCACACTGAGTATGTAATAGACATTTTCACCATTATATTAAACCTAACCAGCCATGGAATCGTAGTTTGGATAAATGAGAAAGGCACAATTGCACCACTAGGTGGATTAAAACAGGTTTTTTTAGTTGATGCAACATATTGATAGCTTTGTCCGAAATAGGCTGTGAATTTTCGGTTTTTCTTGTTGCTTTCGAATAATTAAAAAAAAATGTTTCAGCTAAGAAAAGTTGGGTTTTATTGCTTCGTGTTCCAGTCGTCAGTAACCGACACCAACTAGCTGCCAGTTAGAAGATATATCCAAACTAACACCAAATTGAAGCCATTTTATTTCTTTGGAGAACAATTAAAGATTGCGGTTTCAGAATATTTTATATAACTCATACTTACTTAGAAATTGAATACAAATTGGTTCAAATTTCTTCGACTGATTCGTTAGTGCATTCGTTGTGCAGATTATCTGAGAAAATAATAAGCGGCGTGTCAACTGTTTTGTTTAGTCAGCAAAACAAACGTCTATGCGAAATTCTCCAAATCTCTAAACTTGAAGTCTTTCTTCTGGGACATTGTAATATACATTGCTTGCCGGCTCAATTATATTCTATTCCATTCTATTCTAACCCTTACACAGCCAGTATTGAAAAGCATTCTGGATAACACTGCAGTTATTCTGTAGTGCTTTTCTTGTCAATATTAATATGTGAAGCATATTTTCATATGTCGCAAATATTAAAACGGCCAGGCCTACTGTGCAGAGTAAGGAATTTTTGAAAACTCAATCGGCCCACCACTGATTAGATTCTTAGTCCCACTAAGGGTACTTGCACCAAATTTGAAGGAAATCGGAGAAGTCTATCTACCGGACCAACGTGTCTGAAGTTTGTATGGGATATTTTGACAATTTATATGGAGAAAAACCACTAACTCGCATTTTTGCCGCTAGATGGCACTGTATGCATCGTATTATCACTGTAAGTGAAAATAAGAAAGATAATTTAATTGTCTACAACTTTGTTGAAGACTGATAGTAAATCTGGCTTTGTTAAAAGAAGTTATAAAAGTTTTAACGAAGTTATGTCTGGGTCAGTTTTGCATGGGGTCTAGCAGTGCATGGTTGTGTATCAGTACTCGATTCGTACGAACTAAACATTTTTGTGAAATAATCATAAGATTTAGCTCAATAGTATGTTCAGAAGAAATATAGCACATAATACGAGAAAGTGATCAATTTGATTTCGAACACCCTTTACTGCATCTACAAAGCAGAGGAACATTGCCTCAACAAAAAAGCTCAACAAAGTATGTCTCTTGCAGCGAGAACAGTGCACAGTGGTCAAAATGAGCAAATTCATACCTTTAATTATTTTGTGGCTAAACTATAGGGTTTTGAGTTTTGGTGATTTCAGACAAGTTTTTGGAGTTATTAAGGCAGATTTTTGAAGTAGACGGTCACGTTCCAAAATGAAGTGTAAATGCATTTCCGAAATGTAACTTTTTACTGAAAGGAGATAGGCGGTTTGAGTCTTCAGCAAAGTTGTGGAGAATGTTATTTTAAGTAATTTAACTGAAGATACTAACTCTATATCTACAGCCGATTCGTTGTTATGAGAAGTTTTCATTAGCACCCTTTAAACATCTGTTTTTTGGAAATAACTTTTGTCATATTCATTACTCTACAAGAGTGTTCTCTGCAATGTTTTAGATATTCTAAAACTCCACAACTTTGTTGAACATTTTAAGACGCTCCGATGCTAATATAAAGAGTTAGAGATGTTTCTTTGATATAGAATGTCATATTTCTTAGCCAGTTTCTAAAAAAGTTGCAAAAATATGCAGGTGAAATTGTATTATCTTGAAAGTACTATCAATCAGGCTTGCTGGAGCCTCACTCATGATGCCAAAATGAGGTGAGGTATCAATATCCTGAGGAGGACTTCACACACCTCTCCAATAGCAGAAAAAAAAACTCTTCTCCCACTCATCAAGCAAACTCATCATCAGAGGTGATGACTTGTTCAATGACTAGAGGATGTTATGTGCATCACACAGGCAAGGCGAGAGCGCAAAACTTATTGAAGATGGGTTGGAAGTCCTCTTCCAAAATGCTGAGAGTGTGGAGCATGGGAGTGATTATTTTCCTCTCTTGTTTTTATGGAATTGTGTCTGCTGCGTAGGATGCGGATATAAGTATAATTTTCGTGGTGTAGATCAGTGCTTCGTGGTATACAGCTGCATTAGCTAAGTGGAAAATGTCGCTGAAACGAAAGTCCGGTTTTCAATCGAATCTTTTTTTTCGAAAAATTGGTTGAGGCAAATGCATACAAATGCTTGACGTGTGGAGGACAATTTAAAGGTACGCAGAATTTTAATCTTAAACGGCACGTCATAGGGCAGCACCCAACAGTTGCGGCGCAATACGGTCTAACGAATGAGAAACATGATGATTGTACGGATCCTGTTCCAAAAAAAATTAAAACTGTTCAGATAACAATGGACAAAAACCAGTACGTTGCGAATATGGTTCAATGGGCTACCGAATGCAACCTCCCGTTGAACTTTTTCTCTAAGAAATGCGTTAGAAACATTTTAGGACCAGTTGAAGAATCACTAAATGTTCGCCCAGCTACTCGATTTTCTATACTATCCTATATCGAATGTGTCCGAAATAAAATCGAAATGTTCATGACGGAAGAACTAAAAGGAAAGTTGATTTGCCTAAAGGCAGACTTGGCTTCTCGTAAGGGTAGGTCTATATTGGGAGTTAACGCTCAATTTGTTAGCAACGGGAAACTCGTTATAAGAACACTGGGTATGTTCGAACGACACGATAGAAACACGGGACAACGGTTGGCTGAGGAAATTTTGGATTTGCTCAAACGATTTTCGATTTCTATTCCGAATGTGTACACTTTTACAACGGACAATGGTTCAAATTTCATAAAGGCGGGGGATATTTTGCGAATGGAACAAGAAATGATTCTGGCATCTGATGAGCTTGAGTTCCAAGAATCTTCCGCTTCGGATGAACTAAATAAATCATTAAGTATCGACAAAAGTGTTTCATACTGGTACGTTCACGTTGAATATTGTTAACATTTGTGTATACTGATGTTGTTTTTTTCTTCGAAGCGGTTCTGAAAGCGAATATGAGAGCAGTGATGATGAATCTCAAGAACGGGATGTTCTGGATGACGATATATCCGTTAATATTGTACCTGCGGTTTTTAAGTCGCTGCGATGTGGCGCTCACGACGTGCAACTTTCCATGGAGGATGTATTCAAAGTAAAGGAACTACAAGAGCAATTGTGTCGCGTGACGGGTTTCGTAAAAATTTTGCGCAAACTCCCATATGTCAGCAGCTTTCGTAGTCATGGACGGAAGATACCGTTCCTGGATTCCGAACCACGCTGGTGTTACACATTTCTAATGGTGGAATGCCTTCAATCGCAGAAGGAATTTATAATAACTCTTTTAACGGCAGATTTGAAGAAAACTTATGAGGACGACTTTTGGGCTTTTACTGAAAATTTTGTAGATTCGGTGAAGCCGGTATTTCTTTTGACGAAAAGAGTTCAAGAACAAAATCTCACATGCAGTAATTTTTACCTCTATTGGTATGAATGTATTTTGCACTTGAAGGAAATTGGCACGGAACTTTCAATTTCGCTACTAGATGCATTGGAAAACCGCAAGAGGATGTGGTATAACAATATTGCATTCCAAGCAGCTCTATACGTGGACGTTCGCCTGAACAACTTCACTCACCCGGTCCTTTCGCATGAAGATAATGAAAATGCAATAGTAACGTTTAATGCTAGAACGAATGAACGATTTTATTTTATATATAAACTTTGTCTTTCAGTATCATTTGCTTTCTACATCAAGAACAGTAATGTCAGTCATATTGAAGAACACGAAGAACCATCCTCAATAGCAGATTCATGTCTGTCTAGGGTAGAACAGCTGATAAATGTCGAGCGACGCAATGTAATATGTGAGAGTATTGTATCAATGGAGAAGAAACTTAGAAAAATTGCTCTAGAAGATGCCCCGAGATTGAATACGGATATCATCATGTGGTGGGAATCCAAGAGGCTAGAGGACCCTGACTTGGCTCTATTGTGCCAAACGGCCTTGAGCACACCTTGTACACAGGTTTCAATTGAGCGAGGATTCAGTGGCCTCGGGAAAATATTAACCAACGATCGGACAAAACTAAGCTCCGAAAATTTAAAATCAATTCTATTCGTCAAACTCAATAACACCATCATAAAAGATAAATATTTTAATTTTGATATCTAATACAACACGAAATTGCTTCCAAGTAAAATGCCTGAATAATATTCGATTTTATTTTAGCGTTTTTTCTCAATAATATCAAATGCTTTAACAAATAATATCGTTTTTATCTCTATTATAGATTGTTTTTTGCTACTTAGTTTCCAAGATATGGATAATAAAATGTTAAAAAATAGTTGTTTGTAGTTTTTGTTACTAAATATCAAAGTAGAAAGTTTATGCGGGTAAATTTCCAATGGGCAGTACATTTTTAAAATCAGACAATTATCGACAGCGATAATTAAAATTATACATAGTCGAGAATTTTATACCATCCTGATTATCTAATTTCAACGCTAGGGTAATGAGCCTATTTTCGTCCTGTTTCTTTTATCCCCTTCCTGTTTGTAGCCGTTGGTTTGAGCAGCTTTTGCCATCTTTGTACAACGCATAGGTTCAAAAGGTAGGGTAATAATTGGAACACGTGATTCGAGTTTTCGTTGCGCTTAAATACGAACATGTTAAAGCTTTCATACCAATTCCATGAGAAACACAAACTGTGTTTTCGAACTCGAAACGCATCTCCATAAATAGTTTAGTTATAGGTTTTGTGTCCTTTACGCGCAAAGGCGGGTTCCAAACAATTTTCTCCTTAATGAAGGAAAATAGTTTTTACTTAAAATTTCTCCCCCACGGATAAATATTGTATAATGCCAATTGAGTTATTATATTGGTTCTTACACACTTAATTTTTTCTGCCGAATCTCAGCTTTTTTCGCATTTTTTGCCGAAATCTCAACAGCAGAGATCTCAGTAAACGTGACGTTTGATAGCTAAGACTCGGAAAATATTTCACCGAAAATCAGCAAACAAATCTCACTTTACTGAGATTTCAGTTTCTAAATTTTCTGACTGCACGGCTGTTGGGAAATTACCGAGCCGAATTGAGTGTGTAAGGCCAACTGATGCCAATTTATACGCATTTCGTAAATTGTAGGCTTAGAAATTAGTGATACACCCTCCATAATAGGGCCTCTATACTCTATATTCGGAGGAGAATACAAAACGTCTTATTTTGATACTGATTTCTCTAAATAATGCCCTTGCAAGTGAAATATTGTTTTAAATATATTGTTTAGCAAATATAATGAAATGATGAGTTCATGAAATATGTAGGATATACGTTAGCCTTCGCCTGTTCGATCAATTTCATTACAATAATCCACAATATTTTCCCAAATTTTCATTGCAAAACATTGAAATTCAAAAAAATGCTATATGCACAATAACTTAAAACATTCTATACCAATCGTTTAGAAATTTCGCATCGTTCTTTCTTACATTATTGTTTAGGTACCTACGGGAGTGCTTTAGAAAATTATTAATATTTTTAAAATAACACGTTAACCGATTGTCATTTTCTGCATTTTTTTCATGACAAATATGCAAATGGTTCAAAATTCTTCCAAAGGCACGTTTTGGTTCTAATAATAATTCGAAAGAGCATTTAATTCTGCTATAAATCAAGAGTTTAGGGGCAAGCAACATTTTTAAAACCTTTTTTGTGATGCACTATAATCTATGCTAGTTTACTTGAAAAGTTCAAATTCACTGTGGCACCGTGCAATGAGTTATGATGTAGTTTTGGCACCAAATCCTTAATCCTCTTGTAAGTGCGTAGCGAATAAACGATTTGCTTGAATAGAAACATGTGTGTCATGTTTTAGCTTACCCTCCTTCACCCATACGTCAAAAACGTCGCAGTTTTTTATACCTTCTTCCTAAACGAGTATTATATTTTAATAATAGATCGTTTGGCAAGTTGTGGCCTCTTTAGGAGTTTACTGTACTATTTTATTACTTACGAGGCATTCAATCGATGAAATGCGTATAAATTGGCACCAACACGTTTGCTTTGTTCCTAAGAACCACTAGTAACGCAATAAATAGCCTGATAATAGTGCAACACTTCTGTTTCAGTGTAACGAAAACTCTAATCGGGTGCTTAAAATATCGCACTACCATTTAAGTCAACGGATAGTACAAATATATTGCAGACACTTCTCTAACCAATGGTACCTATTTGAAACCAATTTTATACGGCGAAAAGAGGCTCAATACCCTTTACATATTTGGCAACTATGTATATATTTAAACAGTTGAATTGCTTCATACAACGCTTAACTATACATTTATTCCATAAACAAAAAATACACATCAGAAATAAGCTTCGCAGACGCATCAGCGCATACAACAAAAGCTCACAGCTACTAATCATTACCTCCTCACAACGCGTGTGAGGACATCACAAACTCCTCTTGAATCATTATGAGGTGTAGCCCACTCTCCTCCACGGAGCAAACATCTCATGCGTGATAAAATATTTGTCTGCATCATTCCGTTGAGCAAGAGAGAAACTCTCTCATTTTTCGGGTCATCACACACAACGGTAGAGATGCTCCCGCTGCATCATTCTTTTCTACCTCAACCTGAGGGAGGGATATTAGTCCTCATAGTGTGTTGAAGTGTTTATAACAAGTCTGCTATCAATCTACTGAAAAGTCATGAAGGAATGGTTAGTATCCGTTGGTATTCAAGAATGTTGCGCACAAATGAAATGGCGAGTATTTGAGTTCTAACGGCGTTTCAATCTTAAATAATGGGAAAGTAGTAAAGGTCTACAATAGAATGTTGATGATCTAGTTATCTTATCCTCTTTCGATGAACTTTTGTCTGCGTTGTTATGCAAATATTTATTTGGATCGTCCTCGGTTTTACTCGAAAACTGCACCAACTTACGTTTACCAATTTCGACGACAAACAAAATCACTAACTAATAAACGGCTACATGAAAATGCTTGAAAAACTGAAAGTATACTGAAATGCCTAACACAAAATTTATTGTCAGGAATATATAGATTAAATAGAATAGAAGCATCCGATGAACAATGAATATCGAAGTTGCTTTATTTCAATTTTGCACTTATACACGTTTTACAATATACCAAGTAAATAATCATGTAAAAATGTGTACGAGGGGTGTAAGAGATTAGGTTCATTCGGTGAAAACTGCTAATATATTTTGATGATACACAAAGCGTTAGTCAATTTGCATATAACAATGTAACATTTGAACTTAATTTCTCTAATTTTCGTGGCAAAATATTGAAAATAATTGAGAGTGAATCTATGGAGGAGACTTTTAGAAAGTAAGTGTGCATCATAACTCAGAATCTACTGGCCAATTATTTCAAAAATTTGTACAGTACTTCTTCACACAGTTTCCAATGGAACTATGAGCACTTTTTGTTAAATTAATTACTATTACAATAACTCATTAATTGATTATAATAACTAAAATAATTTTGAATACAGTACATATAAAATAGTTGAATATAATGAAGCCAGGTAGCGCTGAAGAAAAAACTCAAATGCTCGCCGTTTCATTCTTTTATAACATTCTTGGATACAAACAGATACTAACCACTACTTCAGGATTTTGTAGTAGATTGTTAGTACTTTCAAGATAATATTATTTCATTTGCATATTTTTGCAACTTTTTTAGAAAACTTGTTAAGAAATATGACATTTTTAATTGTCTTTTTATTTTAAGTTTTTTCCTCAAATGTGTCTTTTTTACTGTGTCTTCTTCCTCTTCGTGCTGGAAATGATCTTGTTGCTGTTGTTGTTCTTGTAATCTCTCTCGTGTATTTTCGCTTCACTTTGCGCTGTTTGTATAGTAGTAGTAGTTCTTGTTGCTGCTGTTGCTGTTGTTTCCTCATTGATGTTGTTGTTGGTAAAAGAGTGTTGCTGTTGTTATTATTGTTACAGTTAGTGCTAGTAGCTTGTGACAGCTTAGAAGCACTTCCTGTGAACAATGGATGGGCCGGATTCGTCGTATTCCTGCTTGGAGATCCACATCTGCTGGAAGGTGGACAGCGAAGCCAGAATGGAACCACCGATCCAGACGGAGTATTTGCGCTCTGGTGGGGCAATGATCTTGATTTTTATCGTCGACGGGGCAAGGGCTGTGATTTCCTTCTGCATGCGATCGGCAATGCCTGGGTACATGGTGGTACCACCGGATAATACTGTGTTGGCATACAGATCCTTTCGGAGTTCGACGTCGCACTTCATGATCGAGTTGTAGGTTGTCTCGTGAATACCGCACGCTTCCATACCCAGGAACGAGGGCTGGAATAGAGCTTCCGGACAACGGAAACGTTCGTTGCCGATGGTGATGACCTGTCCGTCGGGAAGTTCGTAGAATTTCTCCAGCGAGGAGGACGAGGCAGCGGTGGCCATTTCCTGTTCGAAGTCGAGGGAAACGTAGCAGAGCTTTTCCTTGATGTCACGAACAATTTCACGCTCGGCAGTGGTGGTGAACGAATAGCCACGCTCGGTTAGGATCTTCATCAGATATGTTACTATGTTTTAATTGCCGCAAGGTTCTACTGTATCGATTTTGTTGGCTATTTTCGGCAAATTTGAGACTCTTAGTCTCAAATACCGGCGTCGGCGGTAAAACATGATGATGAGTTATGTTCTACCATAGACCATGCGGTAGACTTGGATGAAACGCCCAACTCCTACTTTGCAGAAGGCAAAAAATTCTTCACATTTCCTTTCGATCATGCCCATATGAGCCTGCCTAGTTCTAGTTTTCCGTTCTAAGTTTATAACTGATTCGCTCTAGAATACCTATCCGTCTTTCAATTTCATTGCTTTCGTTTCTCTTAGTCTCAAATTTGCCGAAAATAGCCAACAAAATCGATACAGTCTTCATCAGATAGTCGGTCAGATCGCGACCGGCCAAATCCAGACGGAGGATAGCGTGTGGCAGAGCGTAACCCTCGTAGATGGGGACTGTGTGCGAGACATCGTCACCAGAATCGAGCACAATACCGGTGGTACGACCGGAGGCGTACAGCGATAGCACGGCCTGGATGGCAACGTACATGGCCGGTGTGTTGAACGTTTCGAACATGATCTGTGTCATCTTCTCACGGTTGGCCTTCGGGTTGAGCGGGGCCTCTGGCAGCAGAATCGGGTGCTCCTCGGGGGCAACACGCAGCTCGTTGTAGAAGGTGTGATGCCAGATCTTCTCCATATCGTCCCAGTTTGTGACGATACCGTGCTCGATCGGGTACTTGAGCGTCAGGATACCACGCTTGCTCTGCGCCTCATCACCGACGTACGAATCCTTCTGGCCCATACCGACCATTACGCCCTGGTGCCGGGGGCGACCCACGATCGAGGGGAAGACGGCTCGGGGTGCATCGTCACCGGCGAAACCGGCCTTGCACATACCGGATCCATTGTCGACAACGAGTGCGGTAACCTCTTCGTCACACATGTTGATATCGGGGAAGCTTTTTTCCGGTTCCAAGTCCAAACGAGATCTGCTGCAGAAGTTGCACACCGGTAGTCAGTCAGCCAGTCCAGGAACCACTGGTATTCCAAGGAGTAGGTACTTTACTCTGGCGGTTTGACACGAGAGAAACACACGCGCGACTACCTGGCTCGAACGAAGGGGAGCGAATCAAAGAAACAGTTCCAATTCTTTCTATAAACATCAGATCGTCTTAAAATATTCAGCAAAGTTGTGGGTTTTTACAATATCTAAAACATTGTGAAGAACATTGTTGTAGGAACATGAATACGACAAAAGTTATTTTAAATAAACTGATTTTTTAGGGGGTTCATGGGAAGATATAACATTCATACCAACGAAAAGGCTGTAGAAAGAGAGTTAGTATCTCCAATTAAATTAATTTAAATTACATTGTCTGCAACTTTGCTGAAGACTCAAACTGTCTATCTCCTTCCAGTAAAAAGTTACATTTTAAAAATGCCTTTACATTTCATTTTTGAACATGGTCGTCTACTTCTTAAAATCTGTCTTAATAACCCAAAAATTTGTCCTAAGTCACCAAAACTCAAAACCTTATGGTTTGGCCGAAAGTAATCAAAGGCATGAAATTGCTCATTTTGACCACTGTGCAGTGTTACGAATGATCTGTGCCGAACAGTAGATGTATAAGAAGACTGATGGTCCAAGATCGAGTAGCTTGAAAGTCTGAAATAGATTCGGTTATGATTCAGAATAATCGAATTGTTTGGACACGATGATGATGATGATGAGACCTATGATTTAGTTACAACTGTCATGGTCTGCGGAATAGTCTGAATGGTTTGTAAATCAATAGTTAGAAAAGAACCCAACAATCAATGTAGGAATCTGTATATGTTAATTCAAATACCCGGTGCAAGATCACAGTGAAATATTGTACCAATATCTTCATCAAAAATCAAAACAACGTATCTGGCGCCCGAATAGCGATCGTCAATCGGGGAAAAAATCAATCCAAGGCACACTGCCCCGCTCGTTAAATATAAATAAGTTTCGTTCATAATTTTCACACCACTTTTGGGATCTCATAAAATCCGTAAAATATATGTTAATTCGTCCGGTTGCAATTCAATAACGACTCTTCTTCAGACTCCTCCCCAACTCCCATCACTCTGGTTGGATGTTACCTTGGTTGCGTGGCTCTCTAAGACAGCCTGTGCGATCTCAACGGACTAGCTTCCTGATGCCACATCGAATGCTCTTGTTTGGTGGGCTAATAAAAAATCGATTATAGGATTATTATCGACTGTGGCCGAACAGCCGAGAAATATTTATAGTTCACGGTTCTGCTCAAAAACAGTGACAGTTTCAACAGACCTGACTAAACCGCCGAGCGTCGGCATGTAAATTTATTCCCATAAGAAGATCATAAAAATCTACTTCCAAAGTGACGAGCGTCAATGGATGGCCGGGTTTTATCGGATTGTTTGCTATCGCCCTCGACCACAAAGGTCTGGAGGATGCTTCTCTGCTTGGATGGGATCTACTGAAATCGAATCTGGACGGTTGAAGATAAGCCATAGTAGAACGTAGAACACAAAACAAGACGATGTCAGCCATTTGATGCAGCACTCAAAGGTACACCATATACATTCAATTTAGCTCGGATGTTTCTCAACAGCCGTGTTGTCAGCAAATCTGGAGACTGATATCGGTGATTTTCGGTTAAATATTTTTCGAGTCTCAGCTATCAAATGTCACTTTTACTGAGATCTCAGCTAAAATAGATGTTTACTAAGATGTCAGCTGTTAGGTTTTGGCAAAAGTTGTAAAAAACTGAGATTCGGAAGAAATAATTAAGTGTGTAAGTAGCCACTTACTCGAATTTTTTTCATTTCTCTCAATTCTTAATCCAATTGGGTGGCAATTTTTAAAAATTGACTAGTTAATACCTGGGAGGGTGAAACAGACACTACACACGAAGTGTAAATAATAGCACTTGTCACGAAGCAAGAAAACTTTCGATGCTCAAATGAGCATATTTCTTTTTGCGTGTCATTGATACAAGCGTGTTACCGGCACATGACTTCAATCGTGTGATGGATATAGAGCTTGGGACAGTATAAAATCAGTGAAAGTTTTTATTTCCGGGTGCTTTACATTGATTTGAAGATAAAGTCAGACGACAGTTTGGTTCCAGTGTTCGAGTGAAAAGGAACACATTTCGGAACGATGTGTCTCAACTTCTATTTTAAAAATAGGATTTTTGTTCAGTTCTTCTCCTTCATTCTACCACAATTTTTAAAAAAATTTCTTGCGCTGATTATTAAGAACCGTTACAATATTAAATTGAAGCTGAAAAATAGAATTCAATTTTATAAAAATTAAACTAACAGAATCTTATATTAGGAAACTCGCCGGTAGAAGCATGTTTATCTAATTTGTGAAGTGTAGACCACCATTGAATAAGAGAAATGTACCGGTTTATTTTTCAAATATAAAAAAGAATCTGCAAAAAACCACTAGATTATTTCATGTTACATTCGAGTGTAATTTACGATTGACGGCTCCAGCTCAAATCCTATAGAAGCATGTGACGTTATTTTTTCTGAACTGTTCATTTATTGAAATTCATCTAACGTTTTCATGTTTTAATAATTGGCAACAAGAAAAACGTCATCAAGATAGCGTTAAAACACGTTTTAACACGTAGTGTGAACGTAGTATAACACAAAACTTTGAACGCAATTACCTGGGAATGGAGTTTCTTGAAAAGGACCGTTGCGGTGAACGTGACAAAAACTACTTAAGCGATTTTCATACAGTTTGTTTTAACTTGTTCGTACACTCAAGTTTTTTTTACGCGGTTTTTTTTGCGCGGTATTTTTTTACGCGGTTTTTTTACGCGGATTTTGAAATTTACGCGGTTTTCATTTACGCGGATTTTGAAATTTACGCGGTTTTCATTTACGCGGTTTTCATTTACGCGGCTCGTATCCCCCGCGTAAAAAAAACCTGAGTGTATTTACATTATCGTGTACTTGAACGGTTCATTTTTCATCAAAATTTTTTTGATTCTTTGTAATGATATTTTGTTTAAAATTTTGAACGCCTAAAACATAAATTTTGTTATCAACACAGTTTTTTTTATCGCAGAATTTTTTTTTAATACCGAACCGTTCAAGTACTCCGGAATACATTTTTCTTTAATAGCTTTCTTACTTTTTCGAGTTCAGCTGAGTGGTTCGTCTGGGAGAGTGTTCACTGCAAGCCTATGCAAAAAATGCGCTTCGGGGACGCGGACATAATGCCGATAATTTACAATATTTTTTTCATACAACTTGTTTTCATTTTCTTCGATAGTATGACTAACAAATTGCCTTTCGCTTTTCCAAATAAAACATGCATGAAACTCTTTAGAACAATCACGAACTTAAATTTATGAACTGATAGCGATTAAGGTTGTAGCCAGAATCAGCTTCTACGTCTAGAAAAAGCTATATATGACGCTTTTTCTAGACGTAGAAAGACGTAGGACCATTTGGCGAACTTTTTTACTTTTGATTGAAATTTGACAGTTTTTCTCTCGAATGGGTAAATCCAATCACAAGAGCGACCCATTCCAAATGTTCACCAATGGATAGGTATTTGGAATTGACAGCTGTGAAAACAGCTTTAACCCTTTGTGACGCAGTGGGACGTACTTACCCACATACTTCTCCTAGGTATTTATTGGATTTCTAGTTAGCGTAGACAAATAAATACGAATTGTTTCTTTTAATCAACTCTTAGGAATGTAAGGAATATAACTAGCACAGAAAATTATGTGAATTTGTTAATTATTTATTAGTTATAAATAAATAAAACTCGAAAATCTCGTGTTTTACAATAAATTCAGCTGTGTCTGAACTAAAAGTCCTAGAGATCTAATTTTTTTTTTGCAAGTGTCTCAAACATTAAACTAAATAATAGATTCGGTTAGTTTTTTCGAACAAAATTATCAAAATATGCAAAAATGCAGTTTATTATTATGTTGGTCTTTAACTACTACTACTCAACTAGAATAAAAAAAGATTCGACGGTTTTTGAGGTCGCTGATTACGATTCTGATGACGGAATTTGAAAATACAAAATAGCAGCTACACAATGGCAGCCATTTTTTACGAAATTCTCGAATTTTGTTACAATGATTATAAAACTCGATTTACGAGAGTTTTTGGGGTCACGGATTACGATTCTGATGTCAGAATTCAACAATTCTAAATGGCACCTACAAAATGGCAACCATTTTTTACGAAATTGACAAATTTTGTTACAGTCAGTATAAAACTCGATTCACTGGGGTTTTTTCGGTCGCGCAGTCGCCATATTGGACCCGCCATTAAAACATTTTTCATTTTTCTCGTTAGAATCAGAATCAGCGACTCCGAAAACCTCCTTTTAAAACATTTCAGCCCAATATAAAAAACATGAAATTTAGCCAAACACAGTCGCCATATTGGATCCGCCATTATGAATTTTACATTTTCGACGTCAGAATCAGAATCAGCGACCCCGAAAACTTATATAAAGGTAAAAATAACAGTATTAACAATGAAAAAAAAATCGTGTCACAAAGGGTTACGTATGTCACTCGCAGCTTTGGAACTTAAATATCCACATAATGAAATAAACGAAAAAACGTTTGACATAATATATTTCCGTTTTCATATTTGCCCTTTATTTTCTACTGAAAAATATTGCCAACATAAATAAAGTACAGAAAACTGTTTCCACCTTTCTTTTCACATCATCCATTATTTAACTGTCGATCTGTCAAATTTAACTGTGCTATACAACAGGGTTATTTTGCAAATAACTTTCGAAGTTTTTAACTAATAAATAGAAATGGAATATTTTAATGAATCGGATCATCTGATTAAGCTATGAGCACCCGAACACTAAAATTATTATGTCGATGTCAAACCTCATGTCGAAGTAACTTGCCAATTTTTTTTATCGAAATTGGATTCATATTTATTTGCATACATCTAGGCCTACGTGGATGATTTTGATTTTCTCGGTACACTCTCAAAAGAAACTTTAAACTGGGGCACCGTCAAATCTGACAAGCACAGTGTCACTCATTCTAAAATTGTTAAATGAGCCAGAGTTTTTTAACCTTTGAACGTTGCACTTGCGTTTTCCACCCTAGAACGTTGCACTGGGGTACAAATGTACCCCACGCGTTTGATCGCAATTTTCGCAGGTAAAAATGCAAACAAAAGAAATGTATAATACATCATTTTCTTCATATTTTAATTACGAAAACAGATGTGTGAGTGAAAGTACGGATTTTATTGAATCAATGCTACATACATTGGTTTGAACAACAAAAAAAATGAAAAAAATGGTTTTGACTTTTTTCATAAAAATTACAATAACTTTGCGAATTTTCAACCGATTTGAAAAAAATCAAATGATTATAAAGGTTGAAAGAATGGTCTAGAAACGGTAAAAAAATGGAATTTCGAAATTTTTGAAAAAGTGCAATTATTTGGAATAGTGAAAGTTTGAAAATCCCACTAAATGGGGTGGAAGATGAAATGAAAAAAATATTTCTGATCAGTAATACATTTGTAACACGCAACGTTACTATTACAGCAGATACTGTGTGCAAATTATACTTGCGAGTCATTATTTTGAAAAACTATTAAAAAATAAACAATAAAACAATAAAAATCAGCAAAAATAAGAACGATTTTTTTCTACTTCAAAATTAAATTAAATTATTTGAACAAATGATTAAAAACGAAATTATAATACTAATTGTTACTTATGTAGTAAAACAACCAGTATTTAAACTGGTATTGTCACGAATCACATTTCCCCTGACAGCACGGAACCCGACGAAACACTAACGGCAACCGTAAACTGGGGTACAAATGTACCCCACGCCAACTTTGACACCTGCTTCCACGAAGACTAGAAGCAAACTGGCTATACCACCTTTTCCTACTCTTACTGGGAACCCTAATTTGAATTATGGTTAGGGTCCCAGGTCAGTAAATGCCAAATTCTCGTCTTCACACGGCTCCAAAGATGGCTTGGGGTATATTTTACCCCAGTGCAACGTTCTAGGGTTAAAACTCTTCACACAATTTACGTCATTATTATTTGTCTTTACTATAGATATGAAAATAGCTTTTAATTCACATATTTTAAATACCAAGATGATATAAATTATTTTAAACCAAAAATGTATTTTTGAATTATCAAAAAACCTGCACGTCACCAAATATTTTTGATCCTGCATTCCCATTTCTTGGAGTAGAGAACATTTACAGCGTCGCCTCATTTCCATAATTACATAATGAGCATAAAATATATGTTAGGCGTAGTTTATTGAGCTTTTAAGCGACGATACAGAAAAATTACATAATTCAAACACCATAACGACTTATTAGGATTTATGTAAATCCAAGTGAAAAAGACGCTTTTGTTGAATCCTCCCACTAGTTATTTTTTATAGTGACCATTTCCTCCTTATGTTCAAAAACTGTCGTTCTGACTGGTAAGTTGGTTAATTCATTTTAATATTTTACATTTTAGCAAGATCGCAATATTGTCTTAAAACGATGCTCGAAACTCTTAAGCGCATCCAAATTCTTATTCATCATTGAATACATAAAAATACAATTTATTTGATGATGGCAGTACGGATTACCGAAAAATTCATCTGGTTAATGTGAAAATGACATTAAAATCACAGAAAAACTTTTGTTCGGAAACATTTTCAAGCAAGAATACGATAACAATACTCTCATTTTCTTGATGTTCGCTTTTTCGTGGCTCGGAGTGACAGTTTCGTTCTGGCTGGCTATGACGTTCACATGTATTGAGTCTGTTTCTACCTCCACGGTTAATACCCGTCGCGCGTTGCTGCTGCTTTAAACGAAATATAAAGAAAACACAATTTGTTCCGAAGAGCCATCTGGCGGGCAGATAATCCCCAACCTATAGCACACAAACACGTTCCATAACAAATGCCTGCTATAGGAGTCCATAAATCACATACATACAAACATTGACTTTTATATATAAAAGAAGATAGATAGATAGAATAGACATATCAAAAAATCTCCAAATGCTCATGAAAACCGATCCTAGAGATGTACCGGAGACACAGGAATATCGCCATTTTTCGTAACTTTTCTTCTACTTTCCGAAAAACATTATGGGGACCCAGCACCCTAAACTTGTTTTTTTTTGCCGACCAATTTCCTTCTATTGTACAATTCTTACTTAAATTATATCAAAATACCCCTGACAGTTCATAAACCCTAAGACGATCTTCAGATGTCGACGAGACCTCTGTTTCAAGGCCCGCATTGATCGATCAACACGTACTATCACAAAATACCCTAGAAAATGTGTCTCCATGGGCTCCTTCGGCTAGATATCGAACTTTCGATTTCTTTATTCACAATCAGGAATCATCTTCCTAAACAGTATGCAATGCATACTGTTTAGGAAGATAATTCCTGATTATGCATGCTTCGAATACTGGCGTTATTTTATGTCGCGCATAGCACCCGTGTAACATTACAATAATACCCCCAGCAAACGTAATCATACCATCAATTGTAGGCCAAAAGAGAAAAGGATTTGTTATCTGAACACATAACACATAGTTTAAACTAGATAACGAGTTACTCTATGATATACGAAAACAAATGGCTTTGCAAACATTAGTTTTCGTATTTCTGTACCACACCACAAATAAAACATCACGCACAATAAGCTGGGTTGAATGTGTGTGTGTGTTTGTAGATTATGAAGCAGATATGAAAAATTTAATCATCCGAAAGAGAAAACCATTCGTCGAAAGAGGGAATCTGCCTTGGCTAATCCGAAGCTAAATCTCAACACTGATGCACTTTTGAACTTTGTTAGCAGCACAACAAAGCTCGCCCATTGTTTCTCAGCCATAACTCCCAAGCGCATCAAAAACGGGAAACGGGATTACCTATAAGCAACATCATCGGGTCCTTTTGCTTCGCCAGTCAGTGCGCTCCGGAGCGTGAGAGGATAGCTTATCATCTGACATGGCAGCAAACGAAATTCTCGCAACCGACCCACTGCCACCCACTTTTCACATCAACATCAAGTTCAAAGTTTTATGTGTTATACTTCTTCCTGAATACCCCAACGGGATCATCGATTATCGTAAATCCCATGGCACCATATATCAGCCATCACGCTTCGTTACACTTTTGTCTTTTTCCTCACAAAATGCTCTCGACCCGACGACGTCAGACACCGGATGTCCCCGAACAGATCAGAAATTCTCTGCAGCTGATGTCGAGACTAGACCGTGGTAACTATGTACCTATGTAGATGCACCAGCAAAGCTGTTCGTGAAATTGACTTCACATGAAAACAGCAAAGTGCCGCTGAGATGAATTCATTCCACAGCGCGATCATTGCAACCGTAGCTACGTCGACAGTACGCTAGGTAGGACTGGACTGATGGACCCTAGCCCTAGCTGGTGCCGTGAAGCCGCTGACACGCCAA
>NW_026683511.1:0-41313 GCF_030247195.1 Topomyia yanbarensis | reverse complement strand
ATTTCAACCAATTATTTATTTTTTTAAACGATTTCCTGGGATAAATCATTAAAATCTTCAAGTGCAACAATAACGAGAGACTCACATGGTGCTTGACGATAAAAAATACTAAAATGGATTTGCAAATATACATATGCATGATTTCAATGATCCGTGATTGACAACTAGTATATACAGTATAGCTCTACAGTTGGCTAGCATGCGTACCTTTCTCTGGAGACACCTGGAACTTCACCTGACACAATGAGCTGTTGAATAATTTCAAAAACTGCCCATACTGTTGTGTGAACAATTGCGCAAACTAAATCTACATGTTATATGCATGAAACGCAAGCAAATCAGTCTAAAACGCCAAGATCAGCAAAAGTGGAAAAAAACTAGGAAAAATTAACAACCAGAACTGTGTTTGGTGTTTTAAACTTACCCCGTTCCTCGGCTTTCGAGTCGTTGTTGGTTTTTTCCTTTGCTTGCCGTATCCGGGCCGGCACTAGTGGTTCCTGCATTGACGACAATGTCGGTACTCCTTTACTTCTATGCACGACAAACCCTAAAATCGAGGAAGTAAATAGTGATTAACTGAATGGAACTGATTTTTTAGCTAGATTACCTTCGTCCTGGTTCTGATAGGGTTGCTGTTGTTGAGGAGAATGCTGTGAATATTGCGGCTGCTGATCCGGTATATCCCGGGCTGAGACATGCTTCCGCAGGGTGCTTGCAGATGGCGAACGAGTGACTGTGTTGAAGAAGAAACGATATTGGATTAACTTTATTTTTTGATGCTTCGTGGCCTATGCTCTACGCTCTCCAAGATGATGGAATTGAGAAATTAATGCCAACCAGCAGAATGCAAGACATGAAAAACGATTTAAGCAAGAAACGAGAAGCACACCGAGGGGGTCGTAAGCCAAAGCAAATGGATGTAGGGTACGGGACGGTATTTTCGGTCTTTTCATATGTTACTGGACGAGCAGTACAATGGATATCAAACAGGGAGGGGAATACATTCAGTGGGTTGGATATAAAAGCAGGCTTTCTAACTACACTAAAATTGACGAAAGTGACACGCTTCTAACAACGCATGCGATCATTTGGAAACTTTCCTCTCTCGCTGGATGGCTGCGAATGGGAAAAAACATTCAAATTTTTCTTAATTGAAAGTTACAACCTACAATTTCAAAACCCAAACAAGTGTGTCGAAAACTAGTGAAATAAAACTTCGTTTCAAGTTAGTTATACATTATCAACTCGGGTCACTTGTCTGCTAATTTTAACGAGGCAAAAGCTCGTCAAATGAGCTATTAATAACAACTTCGCGTTATAGCGCGAAGCGTGGGCGTTTAATTGTATTCTTCGTAAAAGGCGTAATTGTGTATGACAGAGCGTCTATATCATCGTTGAATTGACACATAGATAAGTATTTTTAATGAAAGCGGGGACAGTCGTACTAATTAAAAGGAGTAACATATCTAAACGGCGGTGTCGCCCAAAATAATAAACAATCGCAGGTTTTCTTATAGATTATATATAGAGTGATGGTCGGTAGCCAGCAACAGTACACTGACGAATAATAATTATTTTCACAAATGTACTTTTCGAAAGTAGGAGGCTGACGCTGTTATGTTGTTTTTGGACATCTTGATAATTACATAACGGTCGAAGATTTATACATTTATGTAGGGTCAGGAAAGGTAGTCATGACAATAGTTGTACTAGTAAGGAATATTTTCCCTTTTAGCCTTCAGGTTGTTGACGTTTGAAAGCGAATATATAATGTACATCACTGAAATAAACCAAACATTTGAAGAAAGGAATCCGAGATTTTTTTTTCTGACAATCCATGCGAAATTTTTGGGTGAAAATATATGTTTAAAAGCACCTCTCTGAGCCATCCACAAATTAACGAAAGCTGCATTTGAGCGTTGCCTACCATTGAATAACACTTGGCACAATTTACACAACTATGTGAGAATTATGAATTAAATTTAATTCAACATGGTTCGTGAATCTGAAAAAAATATCTTAAAATACCTAGCACCGTGTACTGTATACAACGAACATTGCTTAAACCTTTCCATATAATCTCACGGTACCGCATTAACTAACTCATTATTTGAAGTGCAGCAGCAATGGTTATGCATTTCCCAAAATTGTTTCTCCCAGGCCGCATTCTCTCGCTTTTTTGGCAAATTGTTACAACCACTTGACATAATATTCTCCCATCGGCAGAGATTAGTCGGCCAGTAGAAGAAACCCTCTTTTTATCTGCGATATTTGGTCACTTTCAATGAAAAGAAAACTGGTTTCCACTTGATCATTTCAAAAGCTGGTCAGTTATGCGGTGGTCTCCCAGTGTTGTTTGGTGTACTTTAAACGTGTCTGTCTATTGATGGATGAAGCAAAAAATAAGAGTAAACTAAACGTAGACACACGAAAGCTGGGTTAGGAGAAGGACACTTGTCGTCAGTTTGAGCTATTTTGTGAGTGAAATAGAGCCGGTTCAAGAGAAACTTTTGGGTCGAATACAAATAGAAAAATTAACAGAAGTTGTGTTTGGAGTATGTTATTAAACTGTTTCCATTATGACAAAATAATATACCACTGACATGAGCATTTTACATACAATACAATTGAGCTCTGTTTTGATTCTCCCAGCAGTGTACCATGATGACTTTACTGTTAAAGTTCAGAACGAGCTACGCGAAAAACCCAACCAACTAAAAACGAAATCTCGATGAAATAGTATGTACACAAGACAAGATCATAAATCTGCTCAATCATGTTTTGCCTCATAGTACAGCGATCGGATTCCAGTTTAAGCACTGCTACCTCTTCCATAGTTCTTCTGGTTTGCAGTTCTGCAGGTGTTCCAACACAGAGTAGCGTTTAGTTGGTCGCTGTTAAGTCAGACCGGACTAAGTTCGAATAGGTACATTTTTTACGCTATCATACGAAATTAATTTCTGCTTATGGTAACATTTTCCAAATCTGACAATAGTGAAATTTACCCAGAGGAATTCTTGATTCAAGATCTCACTGTTTAAGCTGTTCCTTCTTAGTCCGCTCTGACTTAATACCGACCAGTTAGTTGAATGATACCTGATCTTTTAATGCTTTCCGCATTCCTCCCAAACCAGCAAAAATGCTAGACATCTAAAACTGGCACATATGTAGCTACATATCAGTTGAGACCAAATAAAACAGATAATGCGAATTGATCCAGACAACCAGAGTCACCACCACTCGGTCGAATCGTGTTTTGCCATAAACTATGCCCGGCGGTCTTCATTGCACTGTTTCTCATTGCGTCGCCATCAGTAAATGGTAGGTACGTGAAAGTCGGGTGCAGAGTAACGTGTTCAAAGAAGGTAATTTACCTTCTGCACACCGAAACACGCCAAAAATCGAATATTTATCGTAATCGAACCAACCAATTAGGTGCATTGAATAATAATGCATGAGCTAGCAATCCTTCGTCTAATTGCCCTCTTTTTGGTTTGGTGAATTGTTAATTTTTGCCTACCATGCTTCGAATGAGTTCGAACAAACCATTTAAGGCGCCTGTTTCATGTGTAACTGCAAATAGATATGAGATTTGGCGGTTCGTGTATAACGGTACTTGCATTAACTTTTACTAATTGTTATATGAACATTGATAATATGTATATATGGTAGACCTGGCCCAATTATGACTAGTGAGGCTAATTGGGCTGTAGCATGGAATCTTGTCAGTTTATATTCCAGGGAATCTGCTCGATTGGTCGCATTTTTCTCTCTTTTTTTTTTTTTAATAGCCCGCCTCTTACCCCCACACCAAAAAGCTCACAAACGGAGCCCCCTGGTAGTGGACACATCAGTTCTCAGCGTACAAAAAAAAGGTCAGCACAACAAAACAATGTTACGAATCGCGGAAACGCTGAGAACAAAAAAAAACAATACGAGACCGACAAAACACAAAATTTGACAAGAAGCTACGGCGAGTACCCAGCGGAAAAGAATCCTTTTAAGGGTCCCATCGTAGCTTTGCAGGAAGCTCATAATAATTTAAATTTATTTATTACTTATTGCTATAAAAAATGCATTTATCAATTGTTTTATTAAAAAAAATGTTAACCAATTATAGCTAAAGGAATAAGCACGATTGGTGGTGAACGAAGTTTATATTAAAAATTCTCCTATTTTATTTTTGAAAATTAGTTTCAATTAAGCTAGATTAGATAGCTTTTAACTATCTCTTAGCAGTTTTTGTGTATAAACGATCTAGAGCAGTGATTCTCAACCTGGGGTCGGCAGACCACTAGGGTTCCGCGAAGAAACATATATTTTCCGCGTGCAGATTAAAATTTCATATTTTGTTTTCTAGCAAACTGAAAATAACATATTGATAGCATACAAAATCGATGTTTATCTGTGGGGGTCCGCAGCAACCCAGGGTGATTTCTAAGGGGTCCGTGGTACTAAAAAGGTTGAGTACCGCTGATCTAGAGCAAATGTTTGCAAAAGGTCAGAATTGCGTCAAAGTCGGGCTGCCCCGATTTAATCGGTTTTCGCAATGGAAGTGAGTAAAATCAACAATTACTGTTTTTTTACATTTTTCCCAACAAAAAACGTCAAAACATGTTTTATTTGAAATACTTTAGCTGATTTGCATGACTCTTCAACTATATACCTTGAAAATCACGACAAACCATCAGTTTAAAATAAATAGATAAACCTTAAATTGTCAACTATAGGCACTGACAACCAGTGGTACAATGACCCCATATTAATACTAGGATAAGAGCTATCCATATACCACGTGGACGATTTAGAGGGTAGTAGGGGTCACGAGAAAGTCCACGTTTATTCAAGAGGAGGGGAAAGGGGTATGGGAAATGTCCACGTGGACTTTCCACTATATTTTTGTCTTTTATAAGAAAATGAAACAAATTTATATCGTCATTGGTGTGAATACTTATCTTTAATTTTCCTTCGATATTTTGAAATAGCTACTTGTAACAGCATAGTGCATTAGAATGACAAGAACAAAATTACTCCTATCGGCCCACCCCTGAGTGGATTCATAGTCCCCCCAGGAGTACTTGCACCAAATTTGAAGCAAATCGGACAAGTCTAGCTACCGGACTAGCGTGTCTGAAGTTTGTATGGGGTTTTCCAACAATTTAAACGGAGAAAACCCGCTAGCTCACATTTTCGCCGCTAGATGGCATTGTATGCATCGTGTTATCACTGTAAGTAAAATTAAGAATTATAATTTAATTGTCTACAACTTTGTCGAAGACCGGCTTTGTTGAAAGAAGTTATTAAGCTTTTAACGAAGTTATACAATTATGTGAAATAATGGTTAGATTTAGCTGAACAGTATGTTCAGAAGAATTGTAGTACATAATACAAGTTATGTTTTGGTTAGAACAGTTCAATTCCACCTATGACCGCATAGAGGGAGCCAACACTAACTTTTCAACGAAGAGACTTCCGAGGCATGACGACCCTCAATTCCGCCAATAACATATTATCTCAAGTTCTGTTTAGCAGAGTTCTCTCATTGGTTGATCCTTTTGTCGGCGAATACCAAAATGGGTTTCGAGAAGAAGCTCAACGACGGGCGACATATTTACCCTGCATCAAATTTTACATAAAATACGTAAATCCTACCAGCGGACCCAACATCTTTTTGTAGATTTGGAAGACAGCGTACGATTCAGAGAAACTAATCGAACTGTGGCAGATATGATGTGCAAATATAAGAAAATAAAAAAAAGTTTTCACGGAATCTCCCATATGTCATGGCTTCCCAAATGACATCGATATCATTGGATTTGAGTCCAGATCAGCTGATGAGGTATTTGTACATTCTAAACCCCCCCCCCCCCTAAGGGGCGTCTGGTGTAAAATGCTCAAACCGAAAGTTATTTTGTTCTTCTATTTTGAAGGCACGACAACAAGGGATCTTTTGTGTAATGTTAAGATTTATTAATACATTCATTGTGCATGAAAAAGAACAATATTTGCAGTCGCACAGAGCCATACATACGAACGTTCCAAGAGTAGACGTCTAACCATTTCCACGTCGAGCAGCGCCGAGACAAATACGATATCTCTTGATTAAATTGTCTCTCATATTTTACTGAAAAATTCGCTCATTATTCTTGGAAATGATAGCGAGAACAAATATTTTATTCAGTTTTCTGTGGTTCATCGCCAGGCTACACATATTGTGCATTCTCATAAAAAATCAATTCGTAGTTTTTGAGTCATCGTGTTCGCCAATTCGAAAAACGTGGTTTCGAGAAAAACGTTATTAAAGGTTGTCCCATATCAAATTGCATCACGGAAAAAACGCTGTAGAAAATAACTTATTGGGTATTTTCTTTTGTAAATTTGGGCAGAAGTAGTTTGGAGTGTATTGTTTACACTGTATTTTTATCTATGTCAGATTTTCGAAAATTTTTGTCGATAAATTGAAATCTGAGTGTGTTACAGCAAGCACACTTCAGGAATGCATGACCGTTTAAAACGAAAGAAGTTCAGCGTGGCCACTGAGATTGCGGGAGACTATTCTAGAGGCTAAGTACTAACAATTAAGTCGATAAAAAAGAAGTCAATTTTTTTGCCCACTACACCAGACGTCACCTTTAACAGCGGGAATGCAAGAATGGGACTGAATATAAACTATTATACATTCGGAGCAACCGGATTGTTCGACCACGACAATGATGATGATTGTGGCCATAGGTGGCCAATGCGGTCAAAGCTACTTTGATTGATCATTAATGATCTTGACTCGCAAATCGAAGTAATGTTGAACCTATTTGAATATGTATTACATCATTTGGACACCATTGCCTTACCAATTTATAAGGGTATTTGATGTGTGACAATATTCTTCAACCCGTAGCCCCGGAACCGGAAGTCGGAGAAACTAAAGCTTCAATAGCAGCCTATGGGAGCGTTATATCGTTTATTTGAAATAAGGTTTGTGCAAATCGATTCAGCTCTGAGAAAATTGAGTGACATTATTTGACACACACATATATACACACACGCAGACATTTTGCTATCTCGACGAACTGAATCGAATGGTATAAGACTCGGCCCTGCCGGCCGCGATTAAAAGGTCAAAATTTCGACCAATTGCATAACCTTTCTATAGGAAAAAGGTACGAAACCAGGAAAGCCCCAAAAAGTATATTTGCCAAAAAAAATTTTTTTGGGAACGTCGTACCATCTTTAATTTGAGACCAAGTTTGTGAAAATCGGTAAAGAATTCACTGAGAAATAGGTATGACATTAACTTAGGGACTTGTCAAGTTCCCCGGGGGCATTAAGACCTGCCAAAGGTGACCAATGTGGTTAAAGCTACTTGGATGGGTCAATAATGATGTAAACACACAAATCCAAGTAATGTTGCACCCATTTTAATATGTATTGCATCATTTAGGCGTCATGGTGGTACCAGTTATATGGGAATTTACTGAGTGATCGTACTCTTCAACCCGTAACTCCGGAACCGGAAGTTGGATCAAAAAAAAACCAATGGCAACCGATGGGAAGGTTGTACCTTTCATTAGAGAGTAAGTTTGTGCACATCGGTCCCCAACGATCTCTGAGAGCAATCGGTGAGATTGTTTGACAGACATGCAGACATTTTCCGATCTCGACGAACTGAGTCGAATGGTATAAGACCGATTGCATAACCTTTCTACATGAGAAAGGCAAAAACGTATAGAATTATTTCCTATTCGCATCTTGTTGACTCAGCTTTTTTTTAATCTAAAGATTTATTTGAAACGGCTCAATGCTTTAGCACAACTGAGCCGTGGGTCTTTTAATTTTTTTACAATAAGTAAAAATAAAAAAATGCTAAGAATGTCGGTCTGCCAGATCTTGTTGACGCTGTTTGCTGCTGCGTGTTAAGATCCTTTTCTTTGGCGGTGAAGCCGCTTGGGGGTCATTCAGTCTGCCTTTTCTTGTGTTAACGCTCCCGTCCATGTCATCATCGGTACTGCTTTCTTACTGTTCACGATCAGAGGTTCTTATTTGTTTCTTGTTCTTACGGGTCGCTCTTGTAAATCCTTCTTCATCGGTATTTGCTTTTTTATTGGCGATGCTGGTTGTTGGTTTGGGAGCGGTTGTCGTGGTCGTTGTACCTGCGTTTTTGGTTAATTGGATCGTTGTTTTTGGTTTATCTATAAGTGTCGGTGACTGCTTGTTAGAGTTGGCTATAGTAGATGAGTTTTGACTAGCTGCCCGTGATATCTGATTAGCGCTGTTTGCTTATAAGTCACGCCTTCCTTCGGTGATTTGCATTCGATAGTCATGTAAGAAGGTATTGGTTAGGTTACTCGCACCCTCACAATACGAACGCCGTTGGGAATGCCGGTGAAAAAATTCTCCAGGTGTCATTCGTAATAGATTCTACTTCTCCATATTGCGACATGATTCGTATGATGTAATCTTCCCTAGTGCGCGGGGTCAAATCATGGATACGCACGTTCACCATGTCGTTTTCCATATGCACGGGTATCTTGATTCTGGTGTTATTAAATTCGACCTCGTGTTGCATGTTGTTCTTTGCAATGAAGTTTTCCGCCTTTGCTAAACTTGTAAACGTGTTAAAAACACAGGGGCGACATTATGGAACCATTTCGAATAGACATTTTCATACAAGGTTGCATACAATAAATCTTTCGTTTCGAGATGCATAATGTCACCCCAGTTTTTAACGTGGTGTAGCTAAATGTACGTAACTCCAGCGAGATTAAGCTCTATTTTAACTTTAACTAATTGTTCCACTTCCTGAACTGTGGGTCTAACACGAGTTTTATTAAAGTCGATCGATATCGTGATATCCGGTAGCACGGGCACTTTTGTTTCATTGGGACCATTCATAAATTACGTAACGCTTTTAGGGGGGGGGAGGGGGTTCAACAAGTTGTGACATGTTGTGACATAGGGGGGAGGGGGAGTTAGCTAGATCGTTACGTAACATGTTTTCACCGAAGAAAAACAATTTTTTCTAGGAATTTGTTACGTAACAGGGGAGGGGGGGATGAAGAAATTTGTGACAATTTGTTACATGGGGGGAGGGGGGAGTCAATTTTGGGCAATTTTTGCGTTACGTAATTTATGAATGGTCCCATTTGGCAAACTCGTTTCACTCCGCAGCCGGGGGCAACGATACAATTTGTTTGTGCACTGATATAGAACAAAAGCTGGCTTGATTCATTCGTGCCTATAGCCTGCTATAGCGTAGCGATTTTTTTTGCTTCTGCTTTGTGCGAGGTCAGAAGATAGACTGATGTTGACTCAGTTTGTTGCTGTGAGTTGATTCTTTTTCTTGACGGCAAAGCATTAGATGCATTATCCGTGGCATCTTAAGGGTCATTCGGTGTGCCTTCTATTGCGTAGTCGCACTCGTCCATGTCGTCATAGGCATTGCTTTCTTGCTGTTCACGGTCGGATGTTATTGTTTACTGTTTGTTCTTTTGAGTCGCTATTATGTATCCGTCTACTTTGGCGTTCACTTCTTTGTTGTTGGATTGGAAACAATAGGTGCGATCGCCGCCGAGTGAATCCGGACCGCAGATATTGCTTTTGCAATCGTCAGTGGGTTAGTATAAGATTGTGTCTGTGTGCTGTTTCTGATTGTCGTAGAGCGGACCTCCTTTATCTGCTTCTGTGCATGGTTTTCCGTGACGTAGAGTCTCATGGGAAAATTGGCTCCAATTAATCTACACTGAGTGTATGACTAGCGTTGTCTGATCAAACACCCCATTTTCAGGCGAGTATGGTTATGTATGAAGGGATTGATTTGATTGGACGCATTCTCACTACACGAACACCGTTGGGAACATCCGGGAAGAAGTTCCCCCGATCATCAGCTGTGCCGCAATCCACTGCTCCGTGCTCCGTATATTTGTATTTTTTTTATTCTCGATGTCAGGAGTATGCGGAGAAAAACATTTAAGCACGATATGATTGATTTGATATGGTGAAATTGTTAACTTCCTGCGTGTTAACTTCTGCAAGCTTGAACGCTTTTAGTAGCTGTTTCACTTCTCGAATAGCTGATCGTATGGCATATTTCGAAAACTTCGCCCGAAGTCGGCAGGGCAACGATATATTGTTTTTGCAAAGTGTAGAATCGATTATTATAATGGTTTCCAAAGCAAAATAATGTTTAGTTTCTGTTCTGGACGAAATAAGAAAGAATACTGAGTATTTACAACATTGGCTCGATTTGTATGAAATTGATTTCCACGATTCTTCCACGCATTGAATTATCATTACTCATTCAGAACTCATTGTACATAGAAGTTGGAGCTTGATAACACTAGCTTTTCGTTGTCTCTCCTTTCGTTAAGCCTAAATGATGACATCCACGATTTGATTTGCTGTAAGTTGGTATCTTACTTTCAAAATCAGCTCTGGGTAGTCCAGGTCCTCGCGTTCACTCCGACAGCAATCTAGAAAAAACACTGGAATCTGTTCAAATTCATGTTCCATAAGGAATTGTAAAGCTTATATTGTTCGATACTTTTGACTTGGTTCTATAATGTGTGTATAATATTTGGAACATAACGGGAGAGTCATGACTGTATTTAGGATTAGGTTAATTCAAATCTAATGATATTCAACTGAATCAACAATTAAAAACTAACCAGCTCATTGCTCTTAATAATTGTCATCTCAGAATACAGGTCATGATGTAAAGTCGCCTGTCTGTTGCTTTCAAATACCTGGTAACCGAATAATTTCACAAGTATTCGGCTCAATAAATTTGCGGCTGCTGGAGTTTATATGAAATGAGGTTTGGTGATTCATGAACGAGCTTCAGTCGGATGTTTGGAAAATCACTTTTTGTGGTGTTTAAGTTTCCAACAATCGGATGTAAATGTAATGTTTTAAGAATGTTTTAATAATATTTTTTTCAGATTGTTGTAAAAATTGCGGTTTTCACGTTTCGCTTTAAAAAGAAAATATGAAGAATTATTGCACATTGGGAATAGAAGATAGATTACGAAATATCATCAATTCGTATCTCAACGCAAAGCTAATGATACTGGCAAGAAATGGTCATATCCCGTCCCGATCAGAGCCCGATATTTTCGCCTTCGAGAACCAGAACGAGAAAAATTGAAATTCCAGAAAACCGAGAGACTGTGGAACTACTTATTGTGCAATGTATCTCTTTTTCACGACTATATGTGAATTTTTACTCGCGACTTTCGGGATTGTGTAATATCCCTGCCATCTGAACAATAGGGTGATCTCGAATGTTTCAATGGAAAAGTTGAAGAAAATTAAAGCCTTTAATTTGAATGATCGATTGGCAAACATCTATTTTCTGCAAAAATCCAAAATTCAAAAATATTTCTTTTTGTTATTGGTGGGTAAATATTCATAATAAACCCATTATTTGGAGCACAATTACTATATTGTAAGCTAAATTTATTTGAAATTTATTTTCAAACCCACAACCAGCATTCGTGGGCTTGATCGCAGGTTAAATACTAGACTTCAGTGATAATTGCATATATATCTCCCAATTTCCATATTGACATTGGTCTTAGTTTGACCTTTATCTCATCGTAGTATTTTTATTATCTTTATTCCTAATAATTATCCAGTTGTAGTAAACAGTAGACACATCCACAGAAATCACTAACAAAATGTAGTACTCATTAAGGAACATACTCCTAATTAGCACCCAAATGTTGCGTGCATATACTAGACTTCATTCTACCATGCTACTACTTCGTGTACGCATGCAAAAAATACGCTTTGGCGCTATATATTTAGTGAAAATATGATATGCTAATATCCTCGTCTATGACATGCTTTCAAAACATATATAACTATATCTAAAATCACAGAAACCGTGCAAATCAACTTACGAGTCTATTTAAATATGAAGTGGAGAAAAAAATCCTAATGGAGCCAAAATGGGAGAAAACTGCAAAATGGATAGAAAAAGCAGGGTACGCAATAACCAAAGTACAACCGAGTGAAGCGTGAAAAGTGTTGTGGAAATTTTTAGGAGGTGAATGACACACCCAGAAGGATTAGATTCGGTTGCGGTTACAGTCGTCTACAAACGACTATAAATTTTTGGACAGTGGACACAAAATGCTAGGGTACTACTAACACGTCGTTATCAAATTGCTAATCCAGAAAATTAATTTCATCGAAAGTGAATAACAAAACAAATAGTGATATAAGTAAATGAAACCAAAAGATTGCAAATGAGATATAAATAACACACACAACATAAAACCAACAAAAACCGAGCGAACCAAACACGAAAATGTTGATAACAAAACAATATGTTCTCTTAATATCCTAGTTTTTTGTTAGCACCTTGAAACGGTGGCCGGTTGGAGGGACCGCCATTGCTGCCGCTGGCAGTACCACTGCCACTGCTGCCCGGGGGCGAATCGAGCCCGGCTCGCAGCTCGGGAATGGACACGATTGTCGGATGAGTCGCAAATCCGCGTCGGTGCGCGATGCCATGCTCGTTTGTTCCGGACACTTTATTGTCGCGTCGAATTTCGGGCGTTTTTGGTTTTTCGGTTTTGAAGACGACATTGGTTGGAAGAAAGAAAAATATACAAGCAAAAAGGATTTTGCTCAAACGATTGGAATGAAACAGACTGCTTGATATGTGAGCTACAGAATTACCGCAAATGGCGACTATTTGGGAGGATCACGGAACTTCTGGGGGTGAAGAACGTTTTTGGAAGGAATTTTGAATGACTAATGTGTGGTAGGGGAAATGGGTGAAGGCGATGCAAAAATGATTGCAAGTGTTATGGCAAAACAATAAATCGAAACATTCAGATAAAAATTGTATAACTAAAACTATTATTGAGCTTCATAACTTTTTTCACATTTCAGTACTTCCTTTCTTACTGCTTAAATTCGATTGAACTGATTAATCCGGCATAGATGTTGAAATTTTCACTGGTCGTACATTGCCGGCCTGCGCATATTTGACCCATGTATATGGGGAAATACATATAATATGGGACAATACTACACGTATAACAGCTGTACAGTACTAATTAATTAAAATGAGTTCAGTGTGTTACACAATAAGTATACAGAATTTAGAATTTTTGAAATAATTGAAATATGTTAAAAAAGGGACAAAATATTAGAAGTACTCATAGTAAAACAACACGCGACAAAAGGCAATGCAGGATAAAACAACCGACACAAATCCAAATAGGGTTATCATTTTTGGCAACTTAATGCACCAAATTCGGATATTAATAAATGTTTCGGACAAGTGTTTCAAATTATTATAACGTTTTCGTGTTACAGTGAGTGAACGTTATAATAACAATGTTCACAGACGTTGAAAAAGCTGAAATACGGAGAGCGTGTGTGAGCCATTGTTGTAATAATTGAAAGTGTACAAAAATCAGAGCAGATTGTAAAAGTCAGTTCAAATGCCTTATGTCGTTCTTCACATAGTTGTAGCATTTTATATCAGTTTTTCTATGTACTGTTATTATGCGTAGAACAAAAGTTTACTCATCTAGCTATATTGGTACTTACGAAGAAATATCTTATTAAACTTTGTGGTATCATATACCGAAAATGTTTTCAATAAATTTTATAAGCTTGCGATTATTGCGAAACAATATGAGAAAGGCAAAAAACAATACATAGAACGCATGGAAATAATATGTAACAGCAAGATATACAATTTTACCTGTCTAAAAGAAGCATCAAGCTCGAATTTATAATTTTACTAAGAATGTCAGAAAACTATAACATCAGCCAATCCGAGTACATATTTCTACCAATAACGACGTGATGGTAGAGGCAAGTTGTTTCATATATTTCAAAAATACAGTGTGTATGTAAGTGTTGAGCTACGCAATACAGGTGAGATTTAAACTCAATCTGGTACGAACTCAACTTTAGCAATACCATGTTATACATTGCCCATTATCGAAGTCCTACCACTTTTTTTAAATTTATGAAGGGAGAAATTTCGATTCAGGGCAGTCTACTTTTTAAAGTCTGGTACCAATATTTACTGTCACGATGCACGATTAGTATTCAATCACTAACAAACAGATCCTAAGAAGCTCTAAAATAATAAATAGGGGAACGAAAGATACAAATATGTATATACAAAATCTGCATACCAAATAAAACCATAATTAAAACACCAAAGATCGAGTGCTATATGCGCTGTTAAGTAGAAGTTTGTCAGATAAAAGTCAGTACATTCAGTATCTCGATTATATCACTTCGCGTTTAGACAAGTACGCGTTTATATTATCTTCATATATCATCGTGTTTTTAATTCGATTACATCACGCCTAAAAACCGTGTAAACTACAACACTACTCTTTTATTTTGGGTTCCATTTTCAACAATTATATTTCAAGGTAATGCTCTTATTTTCGGGTACTGAAAAATACTTTGAAAAAACTTAATTAAACCAGAATGATTTTATTGATAACCTAGCGAGAAATTTTGCGAGCATGTTCAAGAAGCTCGCTTTTAACTTCAATCAAAGATCCCAAACTTCAAAGATCCACCGATCGAAGTCGAACAGAGTCGAACGAAAGATCCGAAAATCCAATTAAAAAATTAATATTCGAAGACAAAAATTCTTTGATCGAAAGATGAAATGATTAAAAAATTACAAAAGCAGTCCAGCGATCCAAAGATTGAATTTGAATTTTCATATATGTAATCTTATGTCTCATTAAGATCATTCAGATTCAGATTGATCTTAATGAGGCGTAAGATCATAGATTCTAATTCAAAGTCCAAATGTTCCAACGCTCCAAAGATTAATGAATTCAAATACAAGAAATAAAAGAAAACCGATAAAAATTTATCTTTGAGTTTTATCTGCCTGTATATAAGGTAGTCAATGTATGAGACACCGAAAATCCGAAAACACATTTGCATTACAGCAAGGGCAAATACATATTTGATGATGATGAAGTTTCGTAATCAGATTTACAAAGATCACACGAACAATCCGCAGCACACTGAATAGCAGCCATGTGATGATTGAGTTTGCATTGGCCAGTCAGTGTCCTGACTAGAATCCGGCAATTGTGTTTGGATAAATGTAACAAATTCTTTGGCATTCTTGGACTCCCGTTAGGCAGAAAAGTTTTGTTTCGAACGCAAGTTTGCAAGTAACGTCAATGGTTGATATGTTCGGATGCAACACAAGCTTGAATCATGCACTAACCAATTCGTCCCCTGATTCATTTCCAATATGATGGTATACCCATAGAAGAATATGTTGGCCCGATTAGAACGTTTCCCATGTTATTCGGAGATTTGAACCTTGCCATGTCGTTTCATCATTTCCCTGATGGGAGGGAAAAGGAAGGTGAAAGAAAAACGATAGGGAAATGGAAAATGACAACACAATACAATCACAACACAAAACAATAAACAGCCTGGAATAATCTCCTTACTGATTAAGCCTATAGCTTTTTACAGCACTAGGTAAGGAACAATAGCATTTCCTTGAGTCTTACATTCCTGTACATAAGTAATTCTAAGTATGGAAAACCAAAAATTTATGTCCAGTAATACCGGAATGACTAGGTTCGACATACGATTACTAATTTCTTATTACTATTGCTTGTGGCACTAAAAACTGGATTCTAACCGCAATGCGCACTTACTATTTTTCTATTAATTTCTTATCATAGACTGGTTAGCTCGACTGGTCTGTCTATGAAAGTACGATCTCTATCACTTGAAGTACATGTGTTTTGACAGCTCGCAGTTTTCAGTAGCAGTTTGATCACTCGCACTTTGAAAGTGCGGAGTCCAGGTTGGTGGGAAGTGCGCAATAATTGCTAATCTAATCTCGAATCCGCCGAATTGAGTGCTTTAAGGGTAGCCTGACGGCCAGAACAAAAAAAAATCGTATGTCGCAGATTCCATGTTGAAGTGCCGATTGTGCGCCTCACAGAATCACGAAGATTCCTGCTTGGAATATGGTACAGTATCTACCAAGCGAATGAGATTGATTTAATCTCATTTCACGAGAATAGAAACCAGCACTGGCTCGGCCCACCAATAAAGAACCGTCAGTGCAACAAACTGCGTATTTTTCAAGTTGTCACTCCAAACAGCCATTCCTCGCGGAGAGAAATTCGCACATTGAAAGTCCGCTATAGAGTGCGGCATCTTATACGCGATATTGATGCGGCATATATCTCAATTGTAGGGGAGAGAAACCGCACGATGACGGGGCTAACCCGTTTGGCACAAAGTCATGTGGCATAAAGTCGTTTGGCATAAGAAATAATTTGATAGTAGATCATTCGATATTTTAGCCATTTGGAATAAAGTCGTTTGGCATAAGCAGTAAGCATGAAATTTGTGCATTGAAAACATTTGTATTTAGAACTATGTTGATCATCTTCAGGAATCAGGAATCAGAATATATTGGCTCAAATGGCACGTTCCCCGGACATAGTCGGGGATTTGTGCCTCTTGCTAATGCTAATGATATGTTAGCCTGCTTGTTTCAAACTACAGATCAGGTCAAGGAAATGGGAGCGAATTAGCGAAACCATTCCATTTTAACCATTCCATTTACGAATATTTGGATTGCTACATTTTTGTAACCAAACTATTTTTTATACAATATGAAATTTCATTCGTGATATATAGTATCTTGCTTTCCAAATGTTTGTTCTTTTGACACCTTACTTTTGTTTGCTATCTAAATTAAAATAAAAATGAAAAATCTGAAGAACAGGTTGCTTAAATTTTGTGCAATGATAATACATCTTTAAAATGTAATAATAAAAGATCACAATTCCACAAAAGACTAAAGAAATGTATGACATTTTGTAGTTGAAGTTTGAACGCGTCCTTTTGCATCACAATGGCCTAACACATTGAAACACTTTCTGAAAATCAATTTTTATGGAGTCACCTTTTTTGTGAAAGTCCATGTGAACATCGTAGGATGTGGAGTAGGGGTACAGGAATTGTCCACGGAGGGGGTAAAAATGAAAGTTTTAGAGTCCACGTGGTATATGTACAATCCCTTATGCCAAATGGGCATTACGACAAATAGAAATCTATCTTCAATTTCTTTTTAATGGATTATTCTAAATGGCCCGAATGACAAATGGCTTTATGCCAAATGACCACTTGAATCTCGCCAAGTGGCTTTATGCCAAACGACTTTATGCCAAACAGTGTTATGCCAAATGGGTTTCTCCTCAACTGATACATGATCTACAAAAAAAATCGAACAATTAAAAAAAGCGACTTTTAATGTGATAATGAAAATTTTCGGTACTCGCGATGCAACGTACATAATCATTAATAATAATAAGGATTATTTTACATCTCCAGTAATTCTTCGAAAGATATATCCTCTTTGAGTAGAGACTAAAACGGAAAAAACTTTTAATCGCCCATTTGGTCGATTCACTTCACACAATTCTACGAGCAGAATCATAACTACCTGAAAAGAACTCAGGGGCCGTCGTCGGTGAAGGCTCTGTACAGTCTGGAAAGTGTGTGTCAAAAAGAAAATTGAGTAATACATCTTCATCAGACGATTAGCAGGTCGAATCGAACTGACATCCTTAGTAAAATATTAAGTTTTATGGTAGTTTTATAGCCAACTTAGATTGTAGCGTGCTATTAAACCTCAATTGTTACTTGGGAAACAAGTCCTTCGATTTTGAAAATAACTTCTTTAATCAACTAGTCGAAACTAGAGACATTTGTGCAGAGACTTTTCCAACCACTTTGCTCAGAGGTTCGAAAGGAATTTCTGTATGCTTTGCGAGCTAACTTACATACCACCGACCCGTTCCTGCGTCTGCGATTCCAAGCTCTTTTTGAGTCGAACAAGTTGGGTATTCCACCAAGGGTTCATCTAGTAGCACGCATAGCTCGAAGCGGATAAACCTCTTGGTATGCAAAAATACCCATGAAACCTAATCGCCATGCCTCTTCGCAGAGTTTCCAGCTCATAGCTTTGGGATTACGATATGTGACGATATCTAGCGAGACGTTTAAATGATAAAAGACGATCTACTTTGATCAGATAACGACGGGTCGAGCTCGTCAGGTACGAGCCGGTTTGCTAACTCATGCGTCATACCGTCAGAGCAGCAAGTTTCATCTAACACCTCTTCTCTGCCAGATCGTACAAATTTTGGGCTACTTAATTATTTCATCAGTTTGGTGCCTCTCAAATTGGTATCTGAGCTGCTACAAATTATATGGTAGGCATATGCATCACTGCCGATTTTGAGTAGAAACCCATTTCTGCCACAGTATTATAAAACCCTTTTGAAATCATCAGAAGCTGATAGTTCATTGTACAGAAATATTCCGAGCAAGAGACGTATTTCCTGCTTATGTTATTAACAGTCGTTGACTGTGACAGAACAAGTACGCGAGTTGTGAGGTCGGATATAAGACATGTGTCAATAGTACTATTGGCAAGTATACATGCACGAGGCATTTCATGTGGATTTGTCATGCCATTTTTATTGGAAGCTACGAAGATGACATTAGCTTTCCAGCATAGACGTTTCCTTTATGGAAATATTATGGAAGGTTTTCCTTCCTGCACAAGGTGGGATAGATTAATTGTGCTACTCTAACCATACTCGATCACAGCACTGCACATTTAATCATCAGCACTTATTGTACTGCAACTAGAAGATACTAAACTCGTTGGTTTATGTTCGCCTATAGCGAACCCCGAAATGGGTGTTTTGAATCCCACGATTTGGGTAGAAACAAAAGTCCACTGTGTCAGAGATTCGCTTGACGTAGCAAGGGTAAAACCCACGAGACATCGTGCGTGCCTGGCATATTTTAATCCTGGCATCAGTCGCCTCTTACGAAATAGGAGCAGGAACCCAGTGGATCAATTCTTGACTGAGGTACTTCAATCTGCCGAATGCCACAAGGCCTCTATGCTGGTTTTGCCCGGACAACTTCATTCAACTAATGCGGCGATTTCCGCTTGGAATACTGTGAATAAAATTGCACGTAGCTCATTAGAGATGGTCAGTGTAACAAACTCTTCAAGTTGTCGCTCATACTCATCCCAGCAATCCATTTTGGATCACAGTTGTATGTGAGGAATTCCACGAACATCCGTCCGAAAATCTTTAAAATCGTGACCGACCATCTTAGATTCCAATGAAACTTTACACGTTTCACCGTCATGCAAGACTTAATATTTTCCACAGGTAATAAGATTATTTTGACTCAAGAGCAACTTTTCAAAAGGGCGTAAACGTTTCTACGTGTATGAATTTCAAAATTTTTTTGTTCGATTACTGTATTTTATACAGCAAAACTATCTGAGAACGAGTTACAGGGAATGAATGCTTCTGTCTGAAAAAATATACACTGAAAAAAATGTTGTGTCATTTTTCAAAAAAACAAAAATTTATGATAAAAATTTAAATTGCGAAAAAACCCATTTTTTAAATTTTTTATATTTTGTTATCAAAAACCTAAAGAGAAAAGAAACATTTTGAATGTGATTGCATGATGGAGAAAAAATCGGTAAAAAAGTTTTCCTAACAATAACTTCGTTCATGTTTTTAAATTTCATACTAATAAACATACAAAATTGTAATTCTATTACAGAATATAATTCTAAGCACCATTTAAAATCAAAATGCATTTAACAGAAATCTTCCAAAATGCGATAGTTTTCGAGATATTTGAAATTTTGCTCCTTCAAAAACAATTAATTCGTGTAATTATGCTCTTTTTAAAAGTTATTCGCGTTACCCCATCAAAAAATGTCAAAAATTTAATGTTTATCGTTTTAAAGACGTAAAAGCAACTTTTTTAGTGTATTTGGATCCTGGAGAAGCTTTCAATAAGAAAGTTTTCCAAACAACAACTTTTGACATTTTTTTATAATTCTTACTATTTGCAGTCAAAAATCCAATTTTTTTTGAATATGATTCTAAACGCCATTTTAAATCGAAATGCTCTTAACAAAAAATTTCTAAAATGTGGTAGTTCTCGAGATATTTTAACTTTTGTTTTAACAACACAATTATTTTGTTTTATTATGACCTTTTCATAAGTTAGTCGCGTTTCTCCATCAGCAATAATAGGTTTTTCAAAAGGCCTGTAAACTTTCCTGCAACTTTCTCTTTGACATCAAGGCGATATTGTGAAACATTTTAAAGTTACATGAAAACAACCAACATATGATTCAGCTATATAGTTTAATCAACAGACCCTATGGTTGAAATATATCTACCTTTATCAGGACACATATTAGTGAACTCGGGTGATTCGTAGTTATTCTGCCTAAGCTCGACCCTCATTAACAGAAGGCAAAAATTAAGCCCGTACGATATTAAGCCTGTTCTAATGACCCTGCCACTTCTAGTTTTCCGATCTGTTTACTTCATATCCTTGCTCTTACTTGAGTACTATGGCTCTAAGTTTCATAACTTTCCCTACCCAGTAATCTCTAGCTAATTGAATGTCGTTAAAACGTAAAAAAATCATTAAGAAGTGTTGTTAGACGTGAATCACGAAAGTTACATAAATATGTATTTAACAAAATCTCCTCCTTGAATTAGGAATTTGTAACCGTATTTTCTAAATAAACTACCGGAATAAAGTTCAAAAAATCGGGACAATTTCTTCGCTGCTTACGCTATTGGACAACAAGATCCCCTTTTCAGAACTTTTGTTAGGAATATTTTTGAATATATCATGCTAAAACTTACTAACCGTGATATAACCGAGATATTATTGAACCGAAAGCTATTGAATTACATGTTGACATAGGCACGTCAGCTTCGTTCCAATCGTTGTACAGTAACAATACAACTCAAAAAACGACCGTCATTTGCCTAAGTAGTTGTGGTATCAGATTATAACTTGAACACTACATAGCAATGATCATTTGAAAACGTAAAGAAGTGGATAAACTCAAACTAACTTAAAAAACGAACAAAAGTATTGCACATCGATTGAAAAACTAAGTATTGTGACACCATGATATGAAGATGATATTCATAGGGGGATAGGTTTTTCATCATTCGTGGCAAATTTTCCTCTTTTAAAATTTTGATTTAGTTCACATCCGAATGTTTTCAATATTCACACTGGGAAATCCCACATGAATGATGTTCAATGAACAACTAGGGATGGGGCACTGTTGTGAAACGAGCGATGTGATAAACAGAAACATCTTGGACACAGATGATTAATTTATAACTGGACAATGAATATGATGCACGCGCGAAAGATCATGATAGGAAGGAAGGTATAAACCGAGTAAAATCAAGGGTAAAATTATTCCAATTAGGCGACTTACCTACGACTTGTTGTTGCTCCATACCGGGATAGCAGACACACTTGGCTGGATGGATCTCAAACAAGTTGAATAGATCGGCCAATAGTACTACTAGGTTCTGTTTCATAGCTCTGAGAGGAAAAAATCGAGAACAATACGTAATTAGTTTAAATGTGACCAAAAACGAGATCTAATATTTGTCAATTGAAACAGGAACAACGTACCCTCGCATATAGGTAATGTCTTCTGGCGTCATATGGAACACTGAATATGGCAAACTTCGCTCGGAAAAGTTACTGACAATGAGGATGTTGTGAATAGAATCCTGAAAAACAAGTATCATTAGTTACGCTGATTATTATTCATCGATCTATAATTTCGAAATCGCATTCGTGTCTATAAACCGAAGTTTAAACTCAACAGTGGACGTATCATTCAGTTGCTAATGCGATTGGCCTAATATTTATGGAAGTGTAATTATAGGGAAAATTGGAATTGAATAATCCTGGTATATAGAAGCGAAATAAAAGCGGCGTTTTAAATTGTGTTTAAATTTTATGCGAAAATTTTGGTATGTAGATAGTCGACTCACAAGCGCTGCTGTGAGTAACGCTCAAAATGGTGTAGGCAGTCGGATATCGGTTGGGGAAGGTGGAATTCACAAGCACCTAAATACCACCAAACCAGATCATACATACGATTCGACAATCAAACAAATTTCAACTATTTCTCGTAAATTAATATTTCTAACAAAAAGCAATAAATACCTGAATTTCACTCACCTCTATGGTTGGCACGTGATTAAATTTCACACTAGGCCAGGGAACTAATTTGGGACAGTAGTACGATATTAGGTACGCTAAACTGACTCCATCGCACAGTTCACGGATATCGCGTACCGGTGGAATGTTCGGACTCTGCAGCCGTTGACCCTAGCATCGAAAAAGAGAATAGTTTCGAATTTAAGTTAAAAGCAAACAAGTAAATAAATAAAATATCGAAACCTCGGTGGAGTGAAAGGATAAAAAAGAGCGAAAAATGTCTGTAAAGTTTATCTTTACAGTGAGTTGGTGAGTAGAATCATCAAAGCAAAAAGAGGGTCATGTAAGAAAAGAACAAAAAATAAAAAGAGTATGAACCATCGAAAAAAAACTTACGTATTCATCGACAGCAAGGCCGGAACCAGCCCCGCCACCGTTGGACACCTCGTAGTCAATGCGCCGCTTCAATGCACTGCACACATGCGAAACCCAGCTCAGTAAGGCCGCTTCGTGGTGCTGCACGGGTTGCGATCCGCTGCGGCCTGATATTCTGTTGGAGAGGGAATAGAAAGAAAATCGGCTGGGATGAATAAACTAAACATTAACATAGAGAAAAAACCTATTTGCAGTAGTGAAGACGAATAAAAGTTCAGCTGTGAAAGCCACGAAAAGCGGTGAGAACGAAAAATGCAGTTTTTTGCACATTCATCGCATTGATTGATTTTCAAGAAGAATGTAGATATTTTCGTTTCTGAAAAATATGGAAAAGTGGTGTTCTGCTCTTTGCTGCAAATCGTACATATTTTACAATTTTTCTAAAATGATGTTCCGTTCGATACCTGAGGTTTTTCTCAGGAACCTTTGTTAAAATAACAAGAATTATGGGTTCGAAGGCATTTTGTCACTATCTCGTGCACTGATCTATTATTCCTCAATCAATTTTTATAAAAGGTTGACCGCGGAAAATTCTCAGGAAAAAAATAGAAATGATTCATTAGCAATAAAATTCAGAAAGATTAGATTTTTTTTACATTGGTTCTAGAAACCACATTTTTTCATCAAATGGCTTAATACCCCAAATTCCCGTATTTTTCCTGGAATGAAACTTCCAATCCCCGGAGGGATTTAGAATTTTTATTCAAACAGTGAGCGGATATATCAATATTCTCGAAGAGATATTCAGTTAACAGAACGACAACACCCCCGAAGAGATATTGTCATTCAAATATCGCTTGAACTATAGCTTTTTACCACACTGGGTTAGGAACAATAGCATGTCCTTGAGTTTCAGCTCTCTGTACATAGGTTCCTCTATACATGGGAACCAAAAATGCGGATATGCAATTGCATTACTACTGTAACTAAATATCAAATGATATGAATTTCCGTATTCGGATTCACAAAGATCACACGAATAATACTCAGCACGCTGAATAGTAGCCGTGTGATGATTGAGTTTGCAATGACAACTCAATGCATTGACTAGAATACTGCAATTGTGCTTGTAAAAATGCAGCCAATTCTTTGACATTTTCGGACTCACATCCGGCAGAAAAGTTTTTGTTTGAACACAAGTTTTCGAGCTACGTCAATGGTTAGAATGTTCGGATGCAGTCTAAGAACGAATCTTGTGCTTTATCTAACTTAGCGAAAGTGGGAAAACTGATTCTATACCAACGAAGTCAGTCGCATCGCCCACTATAGACAATTCGTCAGCCCATTCATTTTCAGTAATACCGGAATGCCCAGGTACCCATAAAAGGAAGATAGCATTTGAAATGCTAAGTTCGACATGCGATGAATAATTTCGATCTTGAATCTGTCGAACTAAGTGCTTACCAGTTCGTAGATTTGGGATTGCGGTATGTTACGAAATCTGGCGAGACGTTTAAATGATCGAAGATGATGTATTTATCATCAGATACGGCGATTCGAGCCAGTTTGCCAACTTTGCGCTAAGTTTTCCATGCGTAATATTGTCAGAGCAGAGAGTTACATCTAACACCTCTTCTTTGGCAGCTCGTTCAAATGTTGGGCTATTTCCTCTATTAAGTATGTGCATATTTGCACTGCTTAAGTATTCCATCAATTCGGTGCCTCTCAAATTGATATATGAGCTGTCCTAAATTATGTGGTGGGCATTTGGATCACTGCCGATTATGAGGGGAAATCCATTTCTGCCACAGTAAGATACAACTCTTTTGAAATCATTCGAAGGTGATGGTTCATTATGCGGCAAATATGCCGAACAAAAGAACGTATTTCTTGTTTATGTTATCAACAGTCATATTGACTGTGATAACACAAATATCGCGAGCTATGAGATCGGATGTAAGACATGGCACTATTCGCAAGTATACATGCACGAGGAATTTCACGTGAATTTGGCATACCAAGGTTGTTGAAAGCTACGAAGAAGGAGTTAAGTAGCTTTCCAACATAGGAGTTTCCTTTACGGATATACGGTTCTTGAACCAAAGATATAGCAGCTTTCCCTTCCTGCATAAGGCGCGATAGATTAATAGTTTCTGTACGTTAATGCTGAAGATTAATTTGTGCTACTCTAACTATACTCGATTTCAACACATTTCATCATCAGAACTTGTTGTACCGTAGCTAGAATATACCAAACATATTGGCCTATAATAGCCTGTAGCGAACTTCGAAATTATTAAGGACATAACCACCACTTGAATTCCACGATTTGCGAAGAAACAAACGTCCACTGTGTCAGAGATATTTTAGCCAGCCATTTCAGTCTTCGACACGGAGAAACACCTTGACTTGAGGTCTTGAGGTTTTAAGTCGCCTCATACGACATGGAAGCAGGGACCCAGTGGATCAATTCTTTGGAAGGTATCTTATGATGCGATTCTTTGGAAGGTATCTTATGATGCCTCGCACGGTATGGCATACCTCCCTAGTAACAATTGAGGTTTTATGGCATTCTTGAAGTCTCTCTTAAAACTTAGATTGCACTTGTAGTGTGCTATAGAACCTCAATTGTAACTTGGGTTGTACCGAGCGGATCCTCAGCTACATTAAGGGCGTCTGGCGTAGTGGACAAAAATCGACTTTTTTATTCACTTGTTAGTATTGAACCTCTAGAATACTCTCCCGCAATCTCGATGGCCACGCTGAACTTCTTTTGTTGTAAACAGCCATAAATTCCTCGCGCGTAACACACTGTAACACACGAAGATCTCAATCGCCATAGCTACAATTATTTTGCGCTTGACCCACGAATTTGGAAACAAAAATCAAATTTTACCTCAAAAAGCGTCTTTCGCGTCGAAAAAATATTAATTTTTCAAATTATTCAAAACAGATTACTTAAACACAAGATAATTTAATAAACTTCTAAACAACAAAAATGTAGAGGATAGCTTGAACGGTTTGTACGATATTCATAGTACCGACTTCGAAGACTTGGTTTCGAGAAAAAACGCGTGTAGAGTTTTGTGTACGATTTGCTTGCAAATAAAAACCTATTCCGTTCAAAGTTGTTCATCTCCATAAACAATAGTCCGATTTGTCATAAATTTTCAGAGAATATTTTTTAAGTATGCTGCTTTTGGAAAATGCAGAATAGTCGATTTTTATTATCTTAACTTGGTCCTAAAATTTGAGTTTGACGATGCTACTTTGCGGTTTTAGATAAGTATTCTTGAAATATTATTATTACAGATTATACAAAAAGAAAAAAAATGATATTTTCAAGAATAAAAAATCCTAAGCCCCCTAAAAAAACTAAGTACCATTGCATGACCATCTACCCTTCGTGTCGTCACAAATCATCACAAAATACCAACCTCCCCCCTTCCCAATATAATGTCACGTCATTTATGGATGGACTCGTAAATTGAAAATCTTGTTGGTTTCATTGACAAAAATCACGCGCTGCACTTTTCCCGCCAATTAGGCACTAATCCGACGAATGTATTCAAGTTTTTCAAATATTCATGTATTCAAGTTTTGAAAATTTAGGTATATTCAAATATACCAAAATTTTCAAAAAGCTAGGAATTTCTTTTCCCTTTCAAAAATCGCTCAAACAGATTTTTTCGCCTCTTAAAATTGGCCACAACCTTAAAATCGCTAAGTATAATACAAATTGAAGGTCAACGATCGATTACATTGATAGTCTTGCACAATTTAACGAGATTTTCTCGTTTATACCCCATCATACGACGTTGAGATTGACGGTGTATCGCCGAATGGAGTGTCGCAAGATATACTGAAGTGTGAAGTAAATCTTTTCAAGCGTCCAATGTTTGACAGTACAACGATACCTAATAGCAATGTATTGCATTCAGCATCACTCAAATGAGAGAGATGAAATTCGGTTGGGTTATATTTTTCTATTCGGTTTGCGAGTCCATGTCCTTATTGAAATTACGGAAAAAATTGCTTAAAACCATTTTTGAGCGCGAAGAGCACAAAACCTATAACTAAATTAGTTATGGAATTTGCGTTTCGATTTCGTCTCATCAGAATCCGACACTAACTTAGTGACAGGACTACGCTAGCGCATGGTTGACGCTGGCTCCAAAAACGGAGACACAATTTGTGTTCTTGAGCAAACCCCTAGTCAAGCGTGATGTCCCGCAAAAAAGGAGGTCATTTTAATCCGATGAGAGCTAATGAAATCGAAACACTTGGTTGGGCTTAGCAAGCCAATACATTTTGCTCGCATAAACTCTTAAGGGGTTAGTGAGGTATTGTCTCGCATTATAGGATTCTATAATTATATCTCCCGTTAGTTTTTACAATTTCAAGTTCAAAGTTCACACACATACATTTGAATGTATCTGTAATCGAGCAAAAAAATCTATTTTTGGAAAAGTTTATTTGGACCTTTCAAAATTCATGCGACCAAATTATTAATTTGGAAAAGAATTAATAGCTCTGCCATTTTTCGACCGGTTTTTATCATAAATAGGTCGTTGGAATTAAATGTTCTCTCCAAATTTCTAGCAACAAAAGACGTTTTCTAATAAAAATGTTGAACAATTTTCATATTTTTCGTTAAAAAATCGCAAAATAATGGGTACTTTCATATTATTGTCCCTAAACTGCATAGTACTTTTAACAAAAGGACATAACATATCATATCGTTGAGAAGGCCATATCTTCTTTCCAAAACACATAGCAAATTGATAATCGGGGGAGACTTGACCAGGTTTCCAGCTAAAACTGCATAAATCGCATAAAAAGGCATTCAATCCCTCAAAAGTCATTGAGATATAATGTGCAAAGTTATTGTGCATCTTCATCAGTTTTTGCAGAATTTTAAATTTAATTTTTAAAAAGTTACAGAAGTTTTTCTGAGATCGTTTGGGGAGACTTGACCAAGGCGTGGGGAGATTTGATCAAGAGAATTTTGAAAAATCACAACAAAAAATAAAGACACAAAACATACTGTAATTATTTTTTTTCTCCATATTGTCGAGATCTTTAGGTAGCAGTAAAAAATTTAAAAGGGTTGCATTTGATACATTTTGATTTTTTAATGCATTTTTTTAAGGATTAACTGTACTGGACTATTGCTAACTTTGTTTACTAATACTAAAATATAAAGACTTATGATTCAGATGGGATTTTTTATAGCGTGATTAAAATTAACAGTAGATAACAAAACATAATAATTATCAGGAATCTTTGTATCTTTCTTCATCTAATTACCACTTGGTCAAGTCTCCCCATAAAATCTTGGTCAAGTCTCCCCAACATTAGTTATTGAGTTCAATGTCATTCAAATTCTAGTAATACTATTCCAATGTTCCAATTTATGTTAAATCATTTCACTGCTTCACAAGGATTAAGATGGTATATTAGTACATCAATAGTAGTTAGTAGTCGAGTAGATATGTCCATACAAAGCTTGATAAAACATTACATCATTTAATGCAAACTTATTAATCACGTAATATTTTCTGTAAGGAAAGGATTTTTCATTCCAAACTCTTGAAATTATCTTAAGGGATCGAAACAATTATAAAAACATTTTCAAGAAAAAAATTAAAAATCGAGTAGAAAACACCATAGCCAAAAATAGAATTTTGCGCTTGGTCAAGTCTCCCCACGTTCTCCTACATTCATTTTTTTTATTTTGTAGCACCGTGTAATTATACTCGATTAGACAGAATTGTGGGCAGTTGGGTGGATTAATACCCAGCTTCGAGTCCATCATTGAGTCTGCAGTGGCAAATTCCTTGTCAGATCATCAGTTTCAGGGCAAATTTATCGAAAAAAAAACAACCCCATAGAAAATTCTCCCGATTTTTCCAGCGACTAAATCGGTTTGCATCGGCACAATCGACCGACCATGCCATCAAATAATTGGTCGTAAGTTGCACCGACTCGTATGGGGGTTTAACATGGACATTTGCTGACGCGACAACCGGTTAAATATAAGTGACGAAATCTGTTGAAATCGGTCTATTTAAACCAATTAAATCGGTCGATTAGTTGGTAGTTTAAAACTAGAACCAGATTCACACAAATTAAATCTGGCGAATAATATGTTGACGAAAATTGTGCACTACCGAAATCCAGCTTAGTCAGTTTATTACTCGGTCGACTCCGAAGCACTCGTTTTCAACGGTCGACTGGAAAGTTTATCAACTGTCAAATTTTCTATGGAGAAGCTTAAATTTACTGGGGACCTCTGCTGTAGCTAGATAAAGTTCTCGTCCTTCATCTAGCACAACTTGTTACTGATCGCATTAAGATGAAAAATTCAGCAGTGAAACACGTGCATTATCCAAACAAATTGCTTTAGGATCTTTCAAGATCCAAACAAATGCTGCTGCAGAATTTAAGATGCGTCCAGATTCTAAGTGCACTCTCAAACTGCTCTCAGTCAATTTGTTAACCCTAGACATACTGACATGGTACTCTTCAGTTGTTCGACTCAACGCTTAAAGGCGCAATATTTTTTTTTTTAATTTTGTAGAAGATGTCACACAAGCTTTATTACGTTACTACTATAATTTTGAGAGGTATTTCATTCGAGGCCTTGCAGAAAAATTCGCAAGGAACCCAAATATGCAAACAATTCTATTTCTTGTCCTTGAGCTAGTCGGAACAACAATCACGTGGGCTGCAATTTGGTCACGATTTATTGATTTTTCACTCATGTTAGCGTGGCACGTTATCTGTAATTTTCCTCTGTTGCGATATCGTAATTTTGGAAACTAAAATATAACCATGTTTTTGCATGTGATCAGGATATACTTGACCGCTAACAACTATCCATCAAACACGGGTATCGGGACATATTTACGTCAAACATGATCTAAGTTTCTAATACATATACCGAAACTACCTGATCCATTTTTTTCTCCAAAATTCGGATGCCAATCGTTCTTGAAATTGTTTTTTCACCGTCCAACTCCTACGCTAATATTTCGACCTGGTCATTCGTTGATTCAATCCTGCATACAAACGAAACTACAGACAGCGCTTAAATTGTGCCCACATGTGAACTCTCAACACCGACAACGGTAGTCGCCTTCCAATCGACACACGTACGAGTTCTACGTATAGAGAAATGTCAATATTCTCTCAACAGTTGGTCAACCTAAAGCAAAGTGTCATCAAGGTTCTTCTCCAACACTAGAATGGTCGTGTAATCGATTGCTATCATCGCTATAGTGTGCTTTGGGTTGGGTTGCTTTTAGCTTATAACTTTTAGACATCTGAGTCAAACTCGGCCACCCTGCCGGACTGCAGCTACTTGGCGAAGGCTGAAGACCAGTTTCTATATTTGGCATAACCGTCACTCCTACGCTGTCGCAATCCATAACCGTCATAATTCGCACAATCATCATTGCCATCGATATCTAATTAGGTTTCATAATCAATTTTAGAAAAGTACCAGATTCGAGTTCAATATTACCTATCAACTAAACAACCTATTTCCTGTCGGTACAGAGCTTAGAAAGAACCATTTGTAATTTAGTTCGATTGTTCACACTCACCTTTCTAAAGCACTGGAAATTCTTCCACTGGAAGCCACTTCTTTAGCGTACAACACCATCAGTGCTTCTATCACAGTCATGTGGGCATTCTGCAAAATGGAGAAGCAAAAGAGGAACAACTAAAATGAGAAGCCACCCCATTTCGGCACTCGATTGCGTTTTTTTTTTGTTCGCATTCGCCTCGCTTCATCGAGGTCAAGTTCAAGGTTGCGCGCGCGTCAGCCGCCGCAATCATACTTACAATTCTAAGAGGATTCGTTTGGATCAGAACGGTCTCCGTGAGCGGCTGATCGGGAGATTCGTTCATTGGCACACCCTTTCGGGACAAAGTCTGCAGAATGGACCAGTGGTTCAGACTCTGGTAGTTCGGGTCCGAGTAGATGTTGCTCAGCACTTGGCAGTAGATTGAGGCATTCCCCAGTCCGACGACGATCTGTGGCTTGAGGTGGTCCTGACCTTCGTGGTCCCAGTAGAAGGGATCCTTGAGGAACTCCGGCACTCGGTTGTTGTATGCTTTCGATAGAAGCCATTTCACCGAGGCACGTTGTTTGGCCTGGAAAAATGGAAGAGTGGAGAAAAATGGAAAAATCGATTTAGAGCAATGTTGGCTGTTTTTAGTTGTGTATGATAAATGGGTTTTTATCATGACATAATATCGCTTTGTTTGCTATCAGGCGTCTCAGCGAGCTAGACTTAGGTGGGGTACACTTATCTACCAACGTATAGATGCGATTCCCTACTTGGGTACGTTCAATGACGAAGAAAAAAGTAACGAAAGCCACCTCATTGGCGGTGTGGTTTTCTGATTGCGAAAAAGCAGTGAGATTTAGTGGGACGAATGACAACGATGATGTTACATACACGCTATCATGTAGAATACAACCCAGATAGATGGTGGAAAAATGTGACAAGGCTGTGCTGTGGGAAAATCTAAAACTGTGATTGTTTTCATATGCATAGCTTTGCACAATGAATGTACGGTTGTATCAAAAGTATGATTTACTACCTGTAACCCGGCCCTGAACCCCAATATGGCGTTGCTTCAAAAAGATAACTTTAACAAAATTGCACCATATGTAATTTGTCTAGTAAAAGAGTCGGTCATGGTTCATTGTCGTTTATGTTCGAAAATGCAGTAATAATACTACCACTTAGCTAATGACTAGATTTTTTCATACATTTATTTGACACGCTATTTGCAAAAGCTTTTTACGCCGAAGTTTCTTTTTTTACATGTTACAAAAATGCTTAAGACTAATTTTAACTATACTAATAATTTGTCTAAAACTAACACTGTAATCACTTTAATTTTTGCTTTTTTTCTTAGATTCTTGTATTTTATAATGATCTTGTACATTCGAGTGTATTTATTTAGTTTTTTCCTGTATTGCCTGAGCTTAAAACAAAACTGAATATTCTAGGACACTGTAATTGGTGAATAATTAGCCTTGGATGAGAGTATGAGGAGATGAATCTAATTATATTTTGACAGATATTATTTTTAGAAAATGATAGATAAGTTCCGTGTCTAGAGGATCGCGGTAAGCCAGGATGTCTCTAACAGGAACATGGATGGGTCTTCCACGGACATGTAAAGAATCTATTAATTGTGATCTGGTTTCACGTAATGACTAGATATTAGTGCAGTCACTAAAGGTGGCTTCTGGGTTTCATAAATTTTTAACCAAAAAAAATAAACTATTATGTCTTAAGTGAGCAATGGGATCATCGAAATGAGTCAAGTTCTTCCTATGAAATTTCGCCCGGTTGTTAGTCGCGTATTTTTATTATGTGTGTGTGTGTATCTGCGTCTTTGTATGAGTGTCGTTCACTTGAACGCATTAGTGTGATCATACGATCATGTTTAATTGTGGTGTAAACACGTACACGTTACTTGATTTTTTGGACCCGCGAATCAGTTATAAACTTAGAACGGAAAACTAGGACTAGGCAGGCTCATATGGACATGATATCGAAAGGAAATGTGAAGTGTCTCTTGCCTTCTGCTAAGTAGGAGTTGGGCGTTGGAAAAGAATGATCGCATGGTCGTTCTAGGAGAGAATTTGTGAAGCTTCTTGTGCCGGCGTCGGCGGTAAAACATGATGATGAGTTATGTTCTATCAATGACCATGCGGTAGACTTGGGTGCAAAGCCTAACTCCTACTTAGTAGAAGGCAAAAGACTTCACATTTCCTTTGGATCATGTCCATATGAGACTTCCTAGTCCTAGTTTTCTGTACTAAGTTTATAACTGATTCGCTCTAGAATCCGTCGTTCAATTTCATTGCTTTCGTTTCTCTTAGTTTCAAATTGGCCGAAAATAACCAACAAAATCGATACAGTAGAACCTTGCGGCAATTAAAACATGGAAACCAATTTATGGTTTTGTATTATCATGAAGAGCTCGAGCGTTAGTATGTTGACAAGTGTGATCGCTTATTTTTTGTTTGTAGCGTGTGCTGCCATATATGTAATTTCGCGTGTAAAAATAATTTGTGTATCCTGACCCTATTCTCATAGGTACGTCACGTAATCACCTAGAGAGGAACTATAATATTACCTAGTGTCGTTTTAGTACTTGCATACCATCGCAGCATCAATCCGAGGCAGGGGAAACCGAGTTGGGTTGAAACAGAGAATTGACATAGTGCTCATGACTAGCGAAACCATACAGTAAGAGATCTGGCAACAGTGCTTTTGTTTTACATATACGGATTATGTTACTATGTTTCAATCGCCGCAAGGGTCTACTGTATCGATTTTGTTGGCTATTTTCGAAAAAATTAAGACTAAGAGAAACGAAAGTAATTGAAAGATAGATAGGTATTCTAGAACGAATCAGTTATAAACTGGGACTAGGCAGACTAATATGGACATTATCGAAAGGAAATGTGAAGAATCCTTTGCCTTCTGCTAAGTAGGAGTTGGAACATAACTCATCATGTTTTACCGCCTGCAAAGGATTCTTCACATTTTCTTTCGATAATGTCCATATAAGCCTGTCAAGTCCTATTTTTCCGTTCTAAGTTTATAACTGATTCGCTCTAGAATACCTATCCGTCTTTCAATTTCATTGCTTTCGTTTCTCTTAGTCTTACATTTGCCGAAAATAGCCAAGAAAATCGATACAGTATATATGGATTATGCGAAACAAAAGTTTTTTTGACAGGTTTCACTAGTAACAGGTACTGTGTCAACTCTCCTTTGTTTTAACTTACCTTGGTTTTTTCTACTCACTGTCGGTCGAACCTAAGTGATCTAATAAAAAAAACCCTTGTAGCTTCAGTTTTACTGACAAGCAGACAACGGAACATAAAAAGGAAAAAAACTTCATTCATCCAACTGGAACATACAATGACGCGTAGTACGTCAAGCACTGAAGCTCATCTTTCTTAGCTTCGATTAGTTACCCGGAGCACACACCCTTCAGCTGCCGAAGATCATCCGAACTAGTGTGATCTTTGAGAGTCCAGGCTTGGGACAATTCAACTTTAAAGATTTCACCATCAAAGCCCAAAGCGAAATTATACTTTCTAGCTTTTGTGAAATATACTAGCGTTTTGGATCTATACGACAGGTCAATTTTATTTTAATATTATTTTAATTTTATGAAAATCATTGATTTTGGAGCTGTAGAGCTAGGGTCTCCGAAGGGCTTTCCATCAAACACTCGTTTGGATCAGAACGGCCTTAAGCAAATTGCAGCGGGCCATGATTCTGAACGTGATATTCATTGTATGGTTCAGATATGCGCGGGCGTATGGACTTCACGAACGCGTGTATCATCACGAAGGGCTTGAGCGTTTTTACGTTAACGTGTTCGATCGCGTGGGCGTTTGGATGTCGCGTGCATGTAACTTTGCATGCATAAATTTGCACACTGCTCTGAAAATCTAGCGAATTCGTGTTAGGGCACCAGCGGCTGCTCGTTCAGTGGTCCATAAGCGCGACCCTCTACTTCCGTGATTCTTTTAGCAATCTGTCACCAAAATGACCAAAAAAGGCGTAACGGAGGACGTTGCAAGCACAACCGTGGTCATGTTAAGGCTGTCCGATGCGTTCCGAAGGACAAGGCAATCAAGAAGTTTGTGATTCGCAACCCGTCGAATCCGTACGCCACCGCAGCGAGCTTTCCCGAAGGATATGAATCGGCATTCGAATGCTCAACGCAAGTAAAATGGTCGTTGGCAGAGACCGTAGCTTCATTCGCTTTCGTGGGTGATAGTCGTTGATCTTCGACCGGTTATTGTCTACAGAACCAGATTTATGCGGTGAAACATTAATTTGTATTTTGTTTGGTAAGATTACCTACAACTTGGAAAGTAATTCGAAAATAGATTCAAATCTATACCAAATTTTGAAAAAATCGATGATGCATTTGCTACTTCTATTTTGATTATCTACCATATTATTCAGTTCTATATATAATCATCTCGAGACGATCAAGGATAGATGTGCGGAAATGAGATGATGGATTTTTCTCGTGTACTGTGATGAGTTACCGAAATAAAAAAAGTATCGGCACAAACGTAACATCCGTACCCTAATGCTGATGCTGTCCATAACACTGTGAAGTTTCCATAGGTTCCAAAATTTGAGGTTAATGTTCATTATTAAGCATTATTTTTAAATATTTTAATACAATTGTATTGGTAATATATCCAATAGGCTTGAAATGCGCTTGAAACAAAACTGATCACTAAAATCATGGAATCAGCTTATCCACGGAAAAAAAATACACTTGTAAGTAATAGATATCTTGCTTGGTGTTTTTTCATATTGCAGTTTCTCGTTAAAGTTATGCGAAGGTAAAACCTTGCGATTACTTTTATATTTTTGTGAATTATGCCTATCGTCTATTATGCCTAACACATACCATACCAATCGTCCATTATACCTAACGCCCATTACGTCAAACGTCTAGTATGTCTAACCTCGCGAACCTGTCAAACTCATCAACCTAGGGGAGGGTTTAATTTCACTATCCTTTAATATATGAATAGTGGATTTAAGTAGAAAACGTTCGTCTTATGTGGGTTAAGAATTTTGTTTTTGTTACTATTACTTATTAAGGCTTTAACCTCGAGGGTCATTTGTTTATTTTGAAAATAATACGCATTTCAAAGTTATAATTCCATTTACAATTTAATAAAGATACAAAAAAGGTAAATTAGTAATAGAATATTATGGCGATTGTCTATCCTGGGCATATGTTGTGTGTTAGTTTTCTTACTTGATGGTAAGCAATGGTCAGATTTATCCTCTGCCGCTCGCTGATCATTCTGTTTGCATTCACCCTCGCTCACGTTTGCGTCCATGTCGTTGTCGCTAGAACAGCTTCGATTTTCGCTGTTAGATGTTGAGTCCTTTTTGTGCTTTCGAGTGACTCTGGTATAGACATTTTTGTTCTTGTTTATTACTTCGCTAGATTCGTTAACCATTGTCTTGCGGGGATGTCGTGGAATATTGTTTGTCCGGCATTTATTTTCTGGCTGGCTGTATGTGGTGTATCAGCAGATATCAAAGGCTGGTTTGGTGGTATTGGTTGTAGTAAATGAATTAGTTGCTTTGGCGCATGGCTTACTGTAGTGTGCCGTCTGGTTACAGATCTGGCACGTGGATGTCTGCCCAGGGTATGATCATGGGATTCTTTGTATGTAGTTAATACCTTGAGATGGTCTGCCCTCGAAAGAAAAGTAGGTTTGGTCAGCCGCATTCACACCACCCGAAGACCATCGAGGATGCCAGGGAATTTTTTCCAGTATTGTTTGTAATGGATTCCACTTCTCCTTACTTCGAAACGAATATTTTAATATTAGCTGTGCTAATACGAAGTGCCAAATTATGTAACCGAATTTCAGTCAGATCAAGGTCCATATAAACGGGGATCTTAGTTTTGACGTGTTCATATTCAACGTGATGCATGTTGTTCTTTGCTACGAAGCTTTCTGCCTCTGCTAAGGAGTTGAATGTGATAAGTACTATTTGTCTCGTATGATGTAATTATACATGAGACACTTCTGTAAGCACAAGTTGAAAGCAACGGGACTTTACTGTTCTGCAGTTTCACGTACACGCTATAGCGGAGCGAAATTTTTGTTTGCGTGCTGTTCACAAGCGGTGCGTTTTTTGACTTCTGATCAGTACGAAATGAGATTGGTATTATCTATTCCATTTTCTTAATCATTTTATTTATTTAGTCCAGATGTTTGTGTTTTGATTTCATCTCCTCAGAATCCGGAATTTGACCAAGGTACCAGACTGAACACTAGCCCAAAACATGAAACACTAACTATGAATACACCTAACCAACTTCTAACCTTTTATGTTCCAAAAGAGTTTTCGGCTTCCGGTATCCGGTGTTATGGCTTTAGCTCCATTGATGTGGGGCCGGATTTAGCTTGGTTCCATGCATTGATTTTTTTTGATAATTTGAAAAGTAGAGTGGGGTCAAGTAGGTCAGTTTTTTGCGAGCTTCTGCGATGGTATTTCTGTACTGATTTTGACAAACAAGCACTCGTTGGAAAGGTTATACAACTGGCAACGTTTTGGAAATAATGATTTTATGCAGTCTTCCCATGAACATCGATAAGTTAGCACCTGTGTACAAAATTTCGTGCTCGTGTTCAACCTCAAAATTGCTTTGCCTTTGTGTACAGGTTCGCCTCGAACACCGAACCCAAGCGAACGATGTGCAAACTTAGGTTTAAACACCGTGTACGAATACCGTGTGCGTACACAAGAAAGGCACATACAAAACAGAATGAGTCAACACTAGTGATGATGAGTGACAGAAAGAGAAAACAAGTGTCAAGAACCTGAGTGTACGAACACCGCGTACGTACATGGGGTTCGTTTGTGCAGACGAACATGTGTACGTGTTTTGGTACGCATTAGCGCGTTCGAGTTTGCAAATCCGGGTTTCAGATGAGCACAGAACTAGAGCGAACATGGTGTTCGATGTTCATTTGGGAAGTCTGATTTTATGTACGGCTATAAATTTTCAAGCTAAATCCAATAAGGCGAAGGTACTTTCTTCGAAGCTTTCAAAAATTAGGTGGTACGATATGTCACTATATTCGAGGTTGAATAAAACAATGTACACAACTAGAAAATTAGCGGTTCAACTTTAATTTGAGTAGTAAGAATACTGCAGATTATTTAAAAATTAATAACACAAATAATAAATGCAACCCATTGACGTAATTGAGGTAAGAAAATGCAAATGATGTGAAAAATCATGAAAGTTTATTTCAGCAGCTGCGTCTGATTTTGTACATGCAAATGACTTCTTTGGTGTCCTCATCATCGCCAGAGTGTGGAATTGAAGTTGTGCATTCCGGAGAACGTGGTTGCTTAGTAATTGGCACTTCGGAGCATTTTTATTCCTTTTCCTTCTCTTTTTGGATCATGTTTTTTCGATTATCTTCTTCAATAATACCCTAAATTATTATACCTATTGTTAACAAACGCGTGATATCTGACGCGCTATCATCGATGACGAGCACTTTTCTTTCACACGAGCACGTAATGTTTCAAACGTTACCTTTTCGCATTGTTTTGGCGTTTTTCGCACATTTTTCCTGTCAAAACAATTCAGATTTGCATTAGAATAGCAACCCATAGTGCCCCCAAACGTCTGATCTATCGTGCCACCAAGCGTATGTTCCATGTTTATGTCCGTATTTGTTTCCAAAATAAAGATAGCTAAAAATACGAAAATCTATCAGCAATGATACAAAATTTCGTGCTATTTGACTAAAACCGGTCATTCAAATGAATGTGACAAAGCTTAAAAACATTTTTAGTGTATTTATGATATTATTGATATTCTGAATTACACCTATTGTAGTACTACGATATGAATGTAAATAAAATCGAGCGGCCCCTCGAATAACTGGTCCGCTCAGCATGGGTAAAAGCTTCTGTAATTTCTCCCGAAATGTGAATGAGAGTGAGTGGTTGGTTGGAGTTCCTTCGAATGAACGGTCAGATGAGTGGTTGAGCACCCACCGGATCCAGCCGTGGTTGGAGCCGAGTTACTTTTGGCGGGTGGTCGCGACGCAGGCGTCGCCCCACTTTTGAGATAACCCTTTCTGCGACCTTTAACCGCAGAATAAGCTATAGTGGAGGGGAAACTATTTGTCTCTGGGTTTTGAAAGCCATTCGGCAGCACCCGGGATTTGGTGGTAGAGGATCGAGGTCTGGGGATATTCAAAAGAAATTGAAGCCGTATACAAAAAAAGGCTTCGGGGAAACTTGCGTAATTTCGTGAACGATTGCGTAGTTCCGGTCACGAAGATATGACTCATGCTTTAAACTGAGGACTCCAAAGATCTGATTTTTCACTTTGTTCTGGATCGTGGAAGAGGCAGGAGTGGTTTAGTTTTTTCTCGCGCCTCGGTGTGGTTTTATAGGTAAAAGATAAAAATCGTGAGATTCTCTATATCAGTTTTGCCAGTAATTAGTTTTCCCTTCCCAGTTCTAACTCGTACAAGTTAAGTGGCTTCCCGCATATCGAAGCAGTGGTTTAGAGTCGGTATTCCCGAATTAAGGTAAGGTGCAAATGGTGGCCAGTGCAGTGCGTGCCCTAATTCCAACTTGTCGTTGGATGCGTGTTTTTCGTGCAGGTTTGAAGCTGCAGCATCCCGTCACACCGATCATCATCCGTCATCAACCGCTTCTGACCCCGCCATCTAGCTACAAAGTTCCCGGTGAACCATCCGGAAGAGCGACGACCGTCAAATCCGCGCTTGCTAGGGAGCAGCGTCGTTGCCAGCATACGTCCAGTTGCTGGGCACCGACTATCGATCAACCCACGTGGGAAACATGTAATGCAGTGACCTCCATCAGGTCAGACTCTGCCAGCAAACGACCGGGCAAATCGTTTGTGGCAACCGGATCAGCATCTCCAGCGGACTGGATCTTCGAGCGACCCACGTAAAACCATGGTAGTGTGAGTACTCATTTCCTTTTTTTGACATGCGCATGATCAATTTTGTTTAAACCCGCAAATGCCGGTTCAGTGAGCTAAGTGACAGCGTTTTCGTGACAAGCTCAAAAAGCCCGGGTTCGAAACCCGATTATCAATTTTTTTGTTCGGCGGTTTTATTTTTCCCACCCCGTGAAAATCCTAGGTCAGCGATGAAATCGCTGTATTACACGCAAACACGCCGACTGTATATGCACGCACCGTAAGTTGAGCCACTCATTTTCGGATGAACACCACGTTAGGTAGTTAGATTTTTGATATGCTTTGGGAAGGGAGAGAGACAGGATAGGCAGTGACCATGTTGGTTAGCGCGCTGCGAGGAAATTAACTAGCAAGTTGGAAGGCCTGGGTTCGAGACCCGAAATGTGAAATAAATATTTTTTTTGTAAGCGAATTATGAGTTGAAGTGAATTAAACAGTTTTTTTGCAGTAAACTATTTTTTGGTATTTTCTGGTATAGGTAGTTTCACGATTTTCGGTCGTTTCCGTTTTTAGCGAGCAGAGTTGACTCCTTTTCCATTCGACTCCCCCTTTCCTAAATCGGCCACGATTGGGGACCTTGTGTTTGAGTAGATCTTTGCCCGTGATGATAAAAGGCGTTAGAGCTAATCAATTATACCGGTCTGAGGCCTTCTTTGTATACTGTTGTTGATTTCTAGCGAATGTTTTCAGACTGGTAATCAAGGTACCCGAGTCCAGTTGGACCATTCTGGAGCCAGAACTCAGAAACAAATGGTACCCGCCCGTAGGAGGGGTCTCAATAGCTGGGCAAACTGAACAAGGCGAATGGTCTCCTTCGGGAGTGGCGCTGAAGCCATCCGCTAAATATTGATTTAGGCTCCGGCTCCAACTGTCTCGGGTTACAATTGGCGCCCAACAGGATTTGGCACGTTTTTTGTTGGAAAGTACAACTTTCTTCGGCATTTTTCCCTTAGATTAGTTTGGATTTTCTCAATGGTTAATTTAGTTTAAGTTGTAAATACATACATATTCTGTAGAATAAGTTTATTACTCTTCTTTACCATATTTTTACATTTATTTTATCCATCCATTACTATATACTCATACCTTTTACAAATTATATAAATAAATACTACTTAATATCCACGCACAAAATGGATAGATTTCCATATTCTGAACATTTGAACTCTGAAGAAGTTGATTATGAACTTATGATCAGAGGTCAGTTGGAGGCAACTAACCTTGAACTTGATCTTGCTGGTAAACAGAGACTTCTAAGGACGTTGTTCAAGTCCGATGTCAAAAATAGTCAAAACTATCGTTCGCCGTTAAATATTTCAGTTCTTCTCATCTAAGCAGATAAGTGGAAAGAAGTCAAGCTATGTAGCTCTTCGGAGTAACCACAGATTACGATGAGAAGAAACACCTACGGGGAAATTTTTTTACTGGCAGCTATTAGCAGCTTTATTTGTTTCTCCGAAAGATAACTGCGCTGAGAAATCATTAGAAGTTTGTGCTGACTCGTTAAACCAGTATTGCGGTTCACGACGCCTTAGAATGAGCAGGGGCAATGACCTGTACAAAGTAATATGCTATATGCTATGAATCATAAAGCGAGCCCTTGCGATGATTTCGACAAACGGCCGTGATCAAGCGAAGAAAAGAGGAGCAAGCCTCTGATGCAACTCTCAGTGTGCTTTCAGAGAATACAAATGAAGCAACGGTAGCCGCCAACATAGCCTTTGTGTAGTGGACGCAACTCCACCAAAACAGCTGTGTAAATGGTATGGAAGTGACTACAAAGTGGATTCTTCCACGTTTGGCCAAGCACGACAAGAATCGTGTTGTAAATATTATTGTACATAGTAGTGTTAGTTAGATTAGTATGCAATTCCTACGATTAGTCCTATCTCTTATTCTCTAGTGTTAGTTCTTAAAGTAATATTAATCGACAATTTAAGAAACTTGCGGTTTTCATATTTTTCCTTATTCATCATTAAATTTTTCGAATTATTCTATAATTTTGTTCCTAAATTGCATATTATTTCCTTCATTTTGTTTTCTTCCATATTATCTCCTTGGATTCCTAAAATATTATAAATTGAATTAGTTATTTTCTTCACTTTCAATATCTTTTGATAATTTAAACGATTTCTTACCTTTTTGCCTGTGTAGTCCGTTTCAAACCCAAAGTTCGTAGATTCCTTTCCGCCCTGTTCATCGAACAACTTTCCGTGCTTCATCCATTCCATCCATCGTTCTCCTTTTCCCTTCGTCCTTCCTTCTCCA
>NW_026683510.1:0-41618 GCF_030247195.1 Topomyia yanbarensis | reverse complement strand
TAAATCATGTATCGGTTGAATAGCTGGGACCTTTTAAAAGGCATCCATAATTTCAGAGGAAAATGTCATCGTGCGGCATCTCTCCCATACAATTGGGAGAGATGCCGCATAAAAATTGTGGGTGAGATGCCGCACTCGATGACAGAGTATACGTAGCTAAAATGTATTTTTTTCACCTCGGAATGTCATTAAATAATCATTTGCGTCAGGTACAGATTGTTAATAAGGTATAATGATGCTTTACGACGGCGAAGAAGCTACGACAACTGTGGCGAAATGTACGCTGTTTGCCAGATTCTTCTCAAGTGTTTTTTCAGCTGACTCGCCAACCGCAATCGAACTCGAAAATGCTTCTCGTGGCGTTCCTGCTTGTGCTGTTGATATGGATGTGTTTACTGTCTCCGAACAAATGGTTATATCTGCAATCCGGAAAACCAAGTCATCTTATGCACCCGGCCTCAGTGCTATACCTTCAACTGTATTGAAAAAATGTTCGGACTTACTTGTAACACCACTTGCATATATTTTTAACCTATCGCTTCCGCAGCAAACGTTTCCTGAGGATTGGAAACGCTCAGTAATGTTCCCGGTATTCAAGAAGGGTGACAGATGCAACATGGAGAGCTATCGCGGAGTCACTTCGCTTGGAGTCGAATCTAAAGTATTTGAATCAATCATCAACGAAGCGTTATTTTGTCGTTGTCGACACTACATCAGTACATCCCAGCACGGATTTTTCCCCGGACGTTCGGTCGAGACAAATCTCGTCTGCTTCACGTCATTTTGCACGGAACAATTGTCTAAGAAATTGCAGGTGGATAATCATGAGATACTAATAACAAAGCTTGATAAGCTAGGGTGTTCTACTAGATTCTGCCATTGGCTTCGATCCTACCTTGTACACCGTGAAGTCGTTGTTCAAATTGGCGATATTGTTTCAGAATCCTTTATCAACACTTCCGGAGTTCCTCAAGGTAGTACGCTGAGTCCACTGCTTTTTTCACTGTTCGTGAATGATGCAGTTTTCGTTCTAAGGCGTGGAGGAAAGCTGTTTTTTGTCGACGATTTAAATTTTTTTCTTGTTATACGGAATGAAGCCGATTGCCGTGAGCTACAGCATCTTATCGACACCTTTTATAGCTGGTGTGTAAGAAACATGATGGTCCTTAGTGTTGCAAAATGTTTTGTCATCAGCTATTATCGAACGAGAAATATGCTTACCTTCAACTATAACATCGCAGGAACTCAGCTGCAACGCGTTGACCACGTGAAGGATCTAGGAGTCATTCTTGATGAAAAGCTAAGATTCTGCTGGCTGAATGTGATGATCCGGAGCTACTAGCGCAAATCAGCCTCTACGCGCCTACCCGTTCTCTTCGCCCACGAGCCCTGCTGCATTCTGAAATGCGCAGCACTAACTACGCTGCCAATAGTCCGATTTTAGCAATGAGTCGTCGCTTCAACGAGTTTGCTGAAATTTTCGACTTCGTCGTGAATTCTTCGCAGTTTCGTCGTCGTGTATTGTCACTAGTTTAATTGTGCTTAGTTTAACTTAGTTTAGTTTAGTTCATTTAGACAAATTGTCAGTTGGACTTTTTTATACAAATACAAATACAAATATGAGCGATAAATATCCACAACTAACGGACCTAACACAGTGACATTGGAATATGAGTTTTTTTATCTATATATTGAAACGGGCGATATGTATCTAGGTATTAGTTACTTCGGTCTATTCTTTAAAGTTTCAGGACTAAATTTAGTAAACGCATTGATTTGTAGTGATGCCAGTCTTGGGATAAAAATGAAAATTTCGACGATTTGATGCTTTATAAAATGTATCTTACATTGTTGGAAGAAACAACCAAAAACTTTTTTTAAGGAACCCCTACCAATATATCGCTCGTACCAACATATAAATAAATAGTACACTTAATTAAGTACTCCAACTTAACTATTACACAAGGTTGCAAAAGAAAAATATTTTTAAAATGTTGAATAAAAAAATGTTTCAAGAAATGGTATTACCCCCTTAAGAAAAATGAAGGTGCTGCCCGATTTATGAGTGTAATCAAACTTCATGAAACTCAGCTGAAGACCCCTAATCACAAAAACATCAACGATAGCTAAAAATACTTTTCTTCACCATTTTTCAGATTGTGACCATGGTGCGGCATCTCACCCGCACATGCGGCATCTCTACCGCAATGACCTTTTATTTTTAAAATGTTCATGGCAATTCGATGATTTTTTTTTCATGACAAAAACCATTTCACAGTATTTTCGAGACTTGTCGCAATTGATAAAAATGATTTTATCAAATATTGAATGGTTTACTTTGATACAGGATCGATTTTAAGAAATGTGCGGCATCTCTCCCCAAATTACCTTACTTTATTTAGCAAAGTTTTTTTGTGCTTACTTAGACCTACAATTTAGAGCAATTGGATATCCAATTAATTGATAACTGCAGCGCCAGGGGTGCTTTACAAGAGAGTAAATAAATCGAACCTCTCGTAAACGCGACTATCATTGAATAAGTTTAACGTGAGTGTACCAGCTTTCAGTACAATGTGGAACATAACATATCACAAACGTCTAATAACTTAGAGGAGATGGTGCTTTCGGAAAAATTAGAGAATGTTAAGAGCTACGCGATTATGGACAAAACTAATTGAAATATATAAACCAGGCGTGAGCATGTATTATTTTGCAATTTCTGAATCTCGAGAACATTATTCAGAAGTTTGATGTCTTCCGCAATATTCATCAGCGAGTCGAGTGCTACCTGACGGCGAATAGATAATTACAGAATTCGTCCATCAGGCGGCGCTAGGGAGACTAAAACTTCCAATTCATGTTAGGTAAAGTTTTTTAATTTAGGAAAATGACCTTTGCTGTAAAGTTTCTAAGGACAACAAGGACTATTTAATGATTAAATTGTATATCACCCTCAAGGCGGCGCTGGAGAGCACACACTTTTTTATTTCAATATCTCAAAATTGTGTCCACGCAAAGGGTTGTGTGGTTAGAAAAATTTGAGAGGACTATCAAATTGATTTTTATTGAAAGAATTGTTTTTGCTTAGGAAACCTTGCAGAATGATTTTTTTCCCTATAGTGTATCCAGAAGAAAATTTGATAGCCATGTGTTTTCAAGAAATTTCCATGATCAGTAGTGGAAATTGGTGGGTTGGAAAAATTGAGAGGGCAATAATATTGATTTTTATTGAAAGAATTTTTTCTTAGGAAACCTTGCAGGATGATTTTGTTTGCCTAGTCTGTATCCATCAGAAGAAGAAAATTGTATTGCCATGTGTTTTCAAGTAATTTCCATGATCAGTAGTGGAAATTGGTGGGTTGGAAAAATTGAGAGGGCAATAATCTTGATTTTTATTGAAAGATTTTTTTCTTAGGAAACCTTGCAGGATGATTTTGTTTGCCTAGTCTGTATCCATCAGAAGAAGGAAATTGTATTGCCATGTGTTTTCAAGTAATTTCCATGATCAGTAGTGGAAATTGGTGGGTTGGAAAAATTGGGAGGACGATCAAATTGATTTTTACTGAAACAATTGTTTTTGCTTAGGAAACCTTGCAGAATGATTCTTTTTCCCTATCCTGTATCCATCATAAGAAGAAAATTTTATCGCCATGTGTTTTCAAGAAATTGGTGGGTTGGAAAAATTAACAGGACAATAATATTGATTTTTATTGAAAGAATTGTTTTTTCTTAGGAAACCTTGCAGGATGATTTTGTTTGCCTATCCTGTATCCATCAGAAGTAGAAAATTTTATCGCCTTTCGCCTTTTTTTATCGTTTTCAAGAAATTTCCATGATCAGTTGTGGAAATTGGTGGTTTGGAAAAATTGGGAGGACGATCAAATTGATTTTTATTGAAAGAATTGTTTTTTTCATAGGAAACCTTGCGAGATGATTTTGTTTGCCTATCCTGTATCCATAAGAAGAAAAAAAAAATTATCGCGATGTTTTTTCAAGAAATTTCCATGATCAGTAGTGGAAATTGGTGGGTTGGAAAAAATGGGAGGACGATCAAATTGATTTTTATTGAAAGAATTGTTTTTTTCTTAGGAAACCTTGCAGGATGATTTTGTTTGCCTATCCTGTATCCATCAGAAGAAGAAAATTTTATCGCCATGTGTATTCAAGTAATTTCCATAATCAGTGGTGGAAATTGGTGGGTTGGAAAAATTGAGAGGACAATAATATTGATTTTTATTGAAAGAATTGTTTTTACATTTCTTACAAAAGAAATGTATAGGATTCGCTCAAACTTTGAAAACTTTTTCCGAGGCCCGGAGGGCCGAGTCTCATATACCAATCGACTCAGCTCGACAAATTGAGAAAATGTCTGTATGTGTGTGTGTATGTATGTACAAAATGTCATGTAATTATCTCAGCAATGGCTGAACCGATCTTAATGAAATTAGTTTCAAATGAAAGGCCTAACGTTGCCATTTGACACTATTATTTTTGATTTTCGATGTGGTGTTTACTTTCTGAGATATGGGCGATTTTGTCAAAACTCGGCAGGTTTTCTGCAAATAACTTTCGAACAATACAGTATTGTCCCACAAACCGCACATAAATAGAAAGCTTGTAAAAATACCTTTCTAACAAGCTATAGATTGTCTAAATCCGTGCACGAGCGGCGGAGATATTGAACATTTTGTATTTTCAGTCCTCGCTTACCAATTTCCACTAACTAAAAATGAGATTGTTTCATACAGAGTATTGCTTTACTGGTGTTTTAGGGGCAAAACTAAACAGATTTTGAATATCGGGGTATGAAAACACATCTACGTGATTCAAAAAATTCGATGTTGAGAACATTTTGTGAATTACTATTTCTCTATCAATATATAAGTTCACTTCAAAGACAAAATAATGTGTTGATAAAGAAACAGTGAGTTCTAGTATTTATCCCTTGGATTAGGCATTGCGTTCAATTATGAGGTAAATGTTGGATTGTATATCAATTCACAGATCAACAAGTAGTTCACGTAGTAGTTAGATAAAAGATTTCTCATATAATTAAACTCGTGGCGTCACCGAAAGCAACTGTTTGTTTGAAGCCCAAAAATCTAGCGAAAATTTAACTCTTTTGCAAGATTTAGGTTATACTGGTTATGGCGCAAAAATCACTACTTACATTATTTATGATTTATGAATGTAAGAAATCAATATATCATAATAATATACCTATAAAAATAAAGTCACTGCATTAACCATCACTTGTCATTCCTCACACGCCCCCATCTCTCTCTCTCTTTCTCTCTCTCTCTCTCTCTCTCTCTCTCTCTCTCTCTCTCTCTCTCTCTCTCTCTCTCTATGTCTCTCTTCTATCGCATCTATCTAGCTATTTCTGTATTCATTTCTAAGTTGTGTGATAAGATCTTCTGCCAATCTGAAATATTTGTTAATTGTAACTGCGAAGGTTTGAGAAAACAAAACTATTTTTTGTCTGCTGCTACATCAACTCGATTTTAATTCAATTGTATTCAAAGCCTGTATATTCACTATAATTAAGGAAATTCATGGCTATATCAGAAAAATATTTGGCTTAACTGGGTAATATAAAAGTTTAACGAAGAAAATTTTCAAAAAATACATTCCACGTGCGATATTTAAACTATTCGTATCTCTATTGAATTTTGAATGAAATATATGCTCAAAGACTGAAAGCTGAAGCCAGCAGGATTGGACTTGCCATCAACGTTTAGAAGACAAAATACATGAGAGGAAGAGGTTCTAGAGACGACAATGTGAACCTCCCACCCGAGTTCGGATTGACGGTGACGAAATCGAGATGGTCGACGAATTCATGTATTTGGGCTCACTGGTAACCGACGACAATTATAACAGCAGAGAAATTGAGAGACGGATCTTGGCGGGAAATCGTGCCTACTTTGGACTCCGGAGGACGCTCCGGTCAAACAAAATTCGCCGCCGCACGAAGTTGATTATCTACAAGACGCTGATTAGATCGGTGGTCCTCTACGGCCACGAGACCTGGACTATGCTCGTGGAGGACCAATGCGCCCTTGGAGTTTTCGAACGAAAGGTGTTGCGTACCATCTATGGTGGCGTGCAGATGGAAGACGGAACGTTGCGCAGGCGAATGAACCATGAGTTGTATCAGCTGCACATTCGTTGTATTGGTACGAAATTCATGAAAAATAACGGATCAAAGACCAAAAATATCCACAAATTAGATCCAGGAAAAAAGTCTCCCAAAGTACCCACTCTCGATGGGGGATGCAATTACAATGTGTCTTCTAACTTATGGTCGTCCATATCTGGATATACTGAGTAGTTTGAACCATTTCTTTTTCACAGTATTGGTCTGTATAGGACTTAATTATCCATATTTCCTGCACGAGAATTCTGAACGAAACAATATGAATATGGATGAAGGATGAATGGAAATAGACCGCATTGCAATCAACTGAATGCACGGCTTTTATGCTATCGACATAGCCTAGACATTTCACACTAATTACTTCAATGCAAATAAAAACTTTGAAATATCTACCTGTCTCATTCACGAATCCCATTCTCCCTGTCGTTCTCTGTTAAGGGACTTGAAAGCACATGTGATCTTGAACGTTCCAGGTTCCTGATAACTAATTAAGGTCCAACAATAAAGTTGAAACATCAGATGATCTTAAAACGGCGCCGTCAAGTAAAGAAGCATGAAAACAAAAAGAATAAAACCAAAAAAAAAAGATGGAAGCCCTAGAAAGTCGATTGCATATTTATTAGCCTTTTTTCAGAAGATGGGATTTTCAAAAACATTTCAAAACTTTCTGATGCAATGGTTATTAAATTTGTACAATCCGGTTTATTCATTTTCTTTATTCAAAAATATTTTTAGCTTCAAATATATGACCATTTCATTTTAATTAATTATTTCATTCCGCATCTTTTTATTCATTTTGTTCATCTGCGTTCATTTTACTTATTTTATTTGTTTCATTCTTTGGATTCACTCTGATCAGTTTATTCTTTTTGTGCATTTTACTCATATCATTCATTTAACTTATTTTATTCATTGTTTTCATTGTATGCATTTTATTCATTTTTTCCAGCTTATTCATTTTGTTCAATTTCTTCATTTTAATAATCTGACTACTTTTTCAGTTTTTATCATTTCATCCAAATAATTTATTTGATTCAATTTATTATATAAATTTATAACCTTTTACCATTGTTCAATTTTTCATTTTAATCAATGCATTTAATTCTGCTCATTTTCTTCTTTTTATTCATTTTATCACTTCAGCTCATTTTGTTCATTTGTTTTATTTATGCATTTATATGATTCATTTGATGCATTTGATTCATTTGATTCATTTGATTCATTTGATTCATTTGATTCATTTGATTCATTTGATTCATTTGATTCATTTGATTCATTTGATTCATTTGATTCATTTGATTCATTTGATTCATTTGCTTCATTTGATTCATTTGATTCATTTGATTCATTTGATTCATTTGATTCATTTGATTCATTTGATTCATTTGATTCATTTGATTCATTTGATTCATTTGATTCATTTGAGTCATTTGATTCATTTGATTCATTTGATTCATTTGATTCATTTGATTCAGTTGATTCATTTGATTCATTTGATTCATTTGATTCATTTGATTCATTTGATTCATTTGATTCATTTGATTCATTTGATTCATTTGATTCATTTGATTCATTTGATTCATTTGATTCATTTGATGCATTTGATTCATTTGATTCATTTGATTCATTTGATTCATTTGATTCATTTGATTCATTTGATTAATTTGATTCATTTGATTCATTTGATTTATCTGATTCATTTTATTCATATCTTTAATTTTATGCATTTCATGTTCAGTCATTCGTTTTATTTCATTCAATTTGTTAGTATGAGTCAATTTATTCTATTAATCTTATAACTATTTCTAAATATAATCTTAATTTTTATGTAATAACCTAATCTAATTTGATTCGTGTATTTGGATCAAAATTATAATGATTTCCATTAATTTTTCTACTCATTTCATGAATTTAAAAACCTATTGTTTCATTTTTTGCTTTGCTTTTTTATTTCGGTCGTTTTGTTGATTTCTATAATTTATTTAGTTTATTCGAGATTTTATTCGTGCAAGACTAGAAACTGTTTTCATCCCACGTCTAATTGGGTGCCTACTTCTCGTGAGTTCTGCAAACTAATCCAATAGTGAAATGTGTAAGAAATGTCTCATCTCACTGCTAGGTGGATTAAATCGGTTTTTCTTAGGAAACCTTGCAGAATGGTTTTGTTTGCCTATCCTGTATCCATCAGAAGCAGAAAATTTTATCGCCATGTGTTTTCAAGAAATTTCCATGATCAGTAGTGGAAATTGGTGGGTTGGAAAAATTGGGAGGACGATCAAATTGATTTTCATTGAAACAATTGTTTTTTTCTTAGGAAACCTTGGAGGATGATTATGTTACCCAATACTGCAAAGTGAGATATATATCACCATGTGTTTTCAAGTAATTTTCATGACAAGACGAGGCAAAGACAAGACAAAGACAAGACAAAGACAAGACAAAGACAAGACAAAGACAAGACAAAGACAAGACAAAGACAAGACAAAGACAAGACAAAGACAAGACAAAGACAAGACAAAGACAAGACAAAGACAAGACAAAGACAAGACAAAGACAAGACAAAGACAAGACAAAGACAAGACAAAGACAAGACAAAGACAAGACAAAGACAAGACAAAGACAAGACAAAGACAAGACAAAGACAAGACAAAGACAAGACAAAGACAAGACAAAAGACAAGACAAAGACAAGACAAAGACAAGACAAAGACAAGACAAAGACAAGACAAAGACAAGACAAAGACAAGACAAAGACAAGACAAAGACAAGACAAAGACAAGACAAAGACAAGACAAAGACAAGACAAAGACAAGACAAAGACAAGACAAAGACAAGACAAAGACAAGACAAAGACAAGACAAAGACAAGACAAAGACAAAGACAAGACAAAGACAAGACAAAGACAAGACAAAGACAAGACAAAGACAAGACAAAGACAAGACAAAGACAAGACAAAGACAAGACAAAGACAAGACAAAGACAAGACAAAGACAAGACAAAGACAAGACAAAGACAAGACAAAGACAAGACAAAGACAAGACAAAGACAAGACAAAGACAAGACAAAGACAAGACAAAGACAAGACAAGAGAACAAGACAAAGACCAAGACAAAGACAAGACAAGACAAGACAAAGACAAGACAAAGACAAGACAAAGACAAGACAAAGACAAGACAAAGACAAGACAAAGACAAGACAAAGACAAGACAAAGACAAGACAAAGACAAGACAAAGACAAGACAAAGACAAGACAAAGACAAGACAAAGACAAGACGAAGACAGACAAAGACAAGACAAAGACAAGACAAAGACAAGACAAAGACAAGACAAAGACAAGACAAAGACAAGACAAAGACAAGACAAAGACAAGACAAAGACAAGACAAAAGACAAGACAAAGACAAGACAAAGACAAGACAAAGACAAGACAAAGACAAGACAAAGACAAGACAAAGACAAGACAAAGGACAAGACAAAGACAAGACAAAGACAAGACAAAGACAAGACAAAGACAAGACAAAGACAAGACAAAGACAAGACAAAGACAAGACAAAGACAAGACAAAGACAAGACAAAGACAAGACAAAGACAAGACAAAGACAAAGACAAGACAAAGACAAGACAAAGACAAGACAAAGACAAGACAAAGACAAGACAAAGACAAGACAAGACAAGACAAAGACAAGACAAAGACAAGACAAAGACAAGACAAAGACAAGACAAAGACAAGACAAAGACAAGACAAAGACAAGACAAAGACAAGACAAAGACAAGACAAAGACAAGACAAAGACAAGACAAAGACAAGACAAAGACAAGACAAAGACAAGACAAAGACAAGACAAAGACAAGACAAAGACAAGACAAAGACAAGACAAAGACAAGACAAAGACAAGACAAAGACAAGACAAAGACAAGACAAAGACAAGACAAAGACAAGACAAAGACAAGACAAAGACAAGACAAAGACAAGACAAAGACAAGACAAAGACAAGACAAAGACAAGACAAAGACAAGCAAAGACAAGACAAAGACAAGACAAAGACAAGACAAAGACAAGACAAAGACAAGACAAAGACAAGACAAAGACAAGACAAAGACAAGACAAAGACAAGACAAAGACAAGACAAAAACAAGACAAAGACAAGACAAAGACAAGACAAAGACAAGACAAAGACAAGACAAAGACAAGACAAAGACAAGACAAAGACAAGACAAGAAGACAAGACAAAGACAAGACAAAGACAAGACAAAGACAAGACAAAGACAAGACAAAGACAAGACAAAGACAAGACAAAGACAAGACAAAAGACAAGACAAAAGACAAGACAAAGACAAGACAAAGACAAGACAAAGACAAGACAAAAGACAAAGACAAGACAAAGACAAGACAAAGACAAGACAAAGACAAGACAAAGACAAGACAAAGACAAGACAAAGACAAGACAAAGACAAGACAAAGACAAGACAAAGACAAGACAAAGACAAGACAAAGACAAGACAAAGACAAGACAAAGACAAGACAAAGACAAGACAAAGACAAGACAAAGACAAGACAAGACAAAGACAAGACAAAGACAGACAAAGACAAGACAAAGACAAGACAAAGACAAGACAAAGACAAGACAAAGACAAGACAAAGACAAGACAAAGACAAGACAAAGACAAGACAAAGACAAGACAAAGACAAGACAAAGACAAGACAAAGACAAGACAAAGACAAGACAAAGACAAGACAAAGACAAGACAAAGACAAGACAAAGACAAGACAAAGACAAGACAAAAGACAAGACAAAGACAAGACAAAGACAAGACAAAGACAAGACAAAGACAAGACAAAGACAAGACAAAGACAAGACAAAGACAAGACAAAGACAAGACAAAGACAAGACAAAGACAAGACAAAGACAAGACAAAGACAAGACAAAGACAGACAAGACAAGACAAAGACAAAGACAAGACAAAGACAAGACAAAGACAAGACAAAGACAAGACAAAGACAAGACAAGACAAGACAAAGACAAGACAAAGACAAGACAAAGACAAGACAAAGACAAGACAAAGACAAACAAAGACAAGACAAAGACAAGACAAAGACAAGACAAAGACAAGACAAAGACAAGACAAAGACAAGACAAAGACAAGACAAAGACAAGACAAGACAAGACAAAGACAGACAAAGACAAGACAAAGACAAGACAAAAGACAAGAACAAAGACAAGACAAAGACAAGACAAAGACAAGACAAAGACAAGACAAAGACAAGACAAAGACAAGACAAAGACAAGACAAAGACAAGACAAAGACAAGACAAAGACAAGACAAAGACAAGACAAAGACAAGACAAAGACAAGACAAAGACAAGACAAAGACAAGACAAAGACAAGACAAAGACAAGACAAAGACAAGACAAAGACAAGACAAAGACAAGACAAGAGACAAGACAAAGACAAGACAAAGACAAGACAAAGACAAGACAAAGACAAGACAAAGACAAGACAAAGACAAGACAAAGACAAGACAAAGACAAGACAAAGACAAGACAAAGACAAGACAAAGACAAGACAAAGACAAGACAAAGACAAGACAAAGACAAGACAAAGACAAGACAAAGACAAGACAAAGACAAGACAAAGACAAGACAAAGACAAGACAAAGACAAGACAAAGACAAGACAAAGACAAGACAAAGACAAGACAAAGACAAGACAAAGACAAGACAAAGACAAGACAAAGACAAGACAAAGACAAGACAAAGACAAGACAAAGACAAGACAAAGACAAGACAAAGACAAGACAAAGACAAGACAAAGACAAGACAAAGACAAGACAAAGACAAGACAAAGACAAGACAAAGACAAGACAAAGACAAGACAAAGACAAGACAAAGACAAGACAAAGACAAAGACAAAGACAAAGACAAAGACAAAGACAAAGACAAAGACAAAGACAAAGACAAAGACAAAGACAAAGACAAAGACAAAGACAAAGACAAAGACAAAGACAAAGACAAAGACAAAGACAAAGACAAAGACAAAGACAAAGACAAAGACAAAGACAAAGACAAAGACAAAGACAAAGACAAAGACAAAGACAAAGACAAAGACAAAGACAAAGACAAAGACAAAGACAAAGACAAAGACAAAGACAAAGACAAAGACAAAGACAAAGACAAAGACAAAGACAAAGACAAAGACAAAGACAAAGACAAAGACAAAGACAAAGACAAAGACAAAGACAAAGACAAAGACAAAGACAAAGACAAAGACAAAGACAAAGACAAAGACAAAGACAAAGACAAAGACAAAGACAAAGACAAAGACAAAGACAAAGACAAAGACAAAGACAAAGACAAAGACAAAGACAAAGACAAAGACAAAGACAAAGACAAAGACAAAGACAAAGACAAAGACAAAGACAAAGACAAAGACAAAGACAAAGACAAAGACAAAGACAAAGACAAAGACAAAGACAAAGACAAAGACAAAGACAAAGACAAAGACAAAGACAAAGACAAAGACAAAGACAAAGACAAAGACAAAGACAAAGACAAAGACAAAGACAAAGACAAAGACAAAGACAAAGACAAAGACAAAGACAAAGACAAAGACAAAGACAAAGACAAAGACAAAGACAAAGACAAAGACAAAGACAAAGACAAAGACAAAGACAAAGACAAAGACAAAGACAAAGACAAAGACAAAGACAAAGACAAAGACAAAGACAAAGACAAAGACAAAGACAAAGACAAAGACAAAGACAAAGACAAAGACAAAGACAAAGACAAAGACAAAGACAAAGACAAAGACAAAGACAAAGACAAAGACAAAGACAAAGACAAAGACAAAGACAAAGACAAAGACAAAGACAAAGACAAAGACAAAGACAAAGACAAAGACAAAGACAAAGACAAAGACAAAGACAAAGACAAAGACAAAGACAAAGACAAAGACAAAGACAAAGACAAAGACAAAGACAAAGACAAAGACAAAGACAAAGACAAAGACAAAGACAAAGACAAAGACAAAGACAAGACAAAGACAAAGACAAAGACAAAGACAAAGACAAGACAAAGACAAGACAAAGACAAGACAAAGACAAGACAAAGACAAGACAAAGACAAGACAAAGACAAGACAAAGACAAGACAAAGACAAGACAAAGACAAGACAAAGACAAGACAAAGACAAGACAAAGACAAGACAAAGACAAGACAAAGACAAGACAAAGACAAGACAAAGACAAGACAAAGACAAGACAAAGACAAGACAAAGACAAGACAAAGACAAGACAAAGACAAGACAAAGACAAGACAAAGACAAGACAAAGACAAGACAAAGACAAGACAAAGACAAGACAAAGACAAGACAAAGACAAGACAAAGACAAGACAAAGACAAGACAAAGACAAGACAAAGACAAGACAAAGACAAGACAAAGACAAGACAAAGACAAGACAAAGACAAGACAAAGACAAGACAAAGACAAGACAAAGACAAGACAAAGACAAGACAAAGACAAGACAAAGACAAGACAAAGACAAGACAAAGACAAGACAAAGACAAGACAAAGACAAGACAAAGACAAGACAAAGACAAGACAAAGACAAGACAAAGACAAGACAAAGACAAGACAAAGACAAGACAAAGACAAGACAAAGACAAGACAAAGACAAGACAAAGACAAGACAAAGACAAGACAAAGACAAGACAAAGACAAGACAAAGACAAGACAAAGACAAGACAAAGACAAGACAAAGACAAGACAAAGACAAGACAAAGACAAGACAAAGACAAGACAAAGACAAGACAAAGACAAGACAAAGACAAGACAAAGACAAGACAAAGACAAGACAAAGACAAGACAAAGACAAGACAAAGACAAGACAAAGACAAGACAAAGACAAGACAAAGACAAGACAAAGACAAGACAAAGACAAGACAAAGACAAGACAAAGACAAGACAAAGACAAGACAAAGACAAGACAAAGACAAGACAAAGACAAGACAAAGACAAGACAAAGACAAGACAAAGACAAGACAAAGACAAGACAAAGACAAGACAAAGACAAGACAAAGACAAGACAAAGACAAGACAAAGACAAGACAAAGACAAGACAAAGACAAGACAAAGACAAGACAAAGACAAGACAAAGACAAGACAAAGACAAGACAAAGACAAGACAAAGACAAGACAAAGACAAGACAAAGACAAGACAAAGACAAGACAAAGACAAGACAAAGACAAGACAAAGACAAGACAAAGACAAGACAAAGACAAGACAAAGACAAGACAAAGACAAGACAAAGACAAGACAAAGACAAGACAAAGACAAGACAAAGACAAGACAAAGACAAGACAAAGACAAGACAAAGACAAGACAAAGACAAGACAAAGACAAGACAAAGACAAGACAAAGACAAGACAAAGACAAGACAAAGACAAGACAAAGACAAGACAAAGACAAGACAAAGACAAGACAAAGACAAGACAAAGACAAGACAAAGACAAGACAAAGACAAGACAAAGACAAGACAAAGACAAGACAAAGACAAGACAAAGACAAGACAAAGACAAGACAAAGACAAGACAAAGACAAGACAAAGACAAGACAAAGACAAGACAAAGACAAGACAAAGACAAGACAAAGACAAGACAAAGACAAGACAAAGACAAGACAAAGACAAGACAAAGACAAGACAAAGACAAGACAAAGACAAGACAAAGACAAGACAAAGACAAGACAAAGACAAGACAAAGACAAGACAAAGACAAGACAAAGACAAGACAAAGACAAGACAAAGACAAGACAAAGACAAGACAAAGACAAGACAAAGACAAGACAAAGACAAGACAAAGACAAGACAAAGACAAGACAAAGACAAGACAAAGACAAGACAAAGACAAGACAAAGACAAGACAAAGACAAGACAAAGACAAGACAAAGACAAGACAAAGACAAGACAAAGACAAGACAAAGACAAGACAAAGACAAGACAAAGACAAGACAAAGACAAGACAAAGACAAGACAAAGACAAGACAAAGACAAGACAAAGACAAGACAAAGACAAGACAAAGACAAGACAAAGACAAGACAAAGACAAGACAAAGACAAGACAAAGACAAGACAAAGACAAGACAAAGACAAGACAAAGACAAGACAAAGACAAGACAAAGACAAGACAAAGACAAGACAAAGACAAGACAAAGACAAGACAAAGACAAGACAAAGACAAGACAAAGACAAGACAAAGACAAGACAAAGACAAGACAAAGACAAGACAAAGACAAGACAAAGACAAGACAAAGACAAGACAAAGACAAGACAAAGACAAGACAAAGACAAGACAAAGACAAGACAAAGACAAGACAAAGACAAGACAAAGACAAGACAAAGACAAGACAAAGACAAGACAAAGACAAGACAAAGACAAGACAAAGACAAGACAAAGACAAGACAAAGACAAGACAAAGACAAGACAAAGACAAGACAAAGACAAGACAAAGACAAGACAAAGACAAGACAAAGACAAGACAAAGACAAGACAAAGACAAGACAAAGACAAGACAAAGACAAGACAAAGACAAGACAAAGACAAGACAAAGACAAGACAAAGACAAGACAAAGACAAGACAAAGACAAGACAAAGACAAGACAAAGACAAGACAAAGACAAGACAAAGACAAGACAAAGACAAGACAAAGACAAGACAAAGACAAGACAAAGACAAGACAAAGACAAGACAAAGACAAGACAAAGACAAGACAAAGACAAGACAAAGACAAGACAAAGACAAGACAAAGACAAGACAAAGACAAGACAAAGACAAGACAAAGACAAGACAAAGACAAGACAAAGACAAGACAAAGACAAGACAAAGACAAGACAAAGACAAGACAAAGACAAGACAAAGACAAGACAAAGACAAGACAAAGACAAGACAAAGACAAGACAAAGACAAGACAAAGACAAGACAAAGACAAGACAAAGACAAGACAAAGACAAGACAAAGACAAGACAAAGACAAGACAAAGACAAGACAAAGACAAGACAAAGACAAGACAAAGACAAGACAAAGACAAGACAAAGACAAGACAAAGACAAGACAAAGACAAGACAAAGACAAGACAAAGACAAGACAAAGACAAGACAAAGACAAGACAAAGACAAGACAAAGACAAGACAAAGACAAGACAAAGACAAGACAAAGACAAGACAAAGACAAGACAAAGACAAGACAAAGACAAGACAAAGACAAGACAAAGACAAGACAAAGACAAGACAAAGACAAGACAAAGACAAGACAAAGACAAGACAAAGACAAGACAAAGACAAGACAAAGACAAGACAAAGACAAGACAAAGACAAGACAAAGACAAGACAAAGACAAGACAAAGACAAGACAAAGACAAGACAAAGACAAGACAAAGACAAGACAAAGACAAGACAAAGACAAGACAAAGACAAGACAAAGACAAGACAAAGACAAGACAAAGACAAGACAAAGACAAGACAAAGACAAGACAAAGACAAGACAAAGACAAGACAAAGACAAGACAAAGACAAGACAAAGACAAGACAAAGACAAGACAAAGACAAGACAAAGACAAGACAAAGACAAGACAAAGACAAGACAAAGACAAGACAAAGACAAGACAAAGACAAGACAAAGACAAGACAAAGACAAGACAAAGACAAGACAAAGACAAGACAAAGACAAGACAAAGACAAGACAAAGACAAGACAAAGACAAGACAAAGACAAGACAAAGACAAGACAAAGACAAGACAAAGACAAGACAAAGACAAGACAAAGACAAGACAAAGACAAGACAAAGACAAGACAAAGACAAGACAAAGACAAGACAAAGACAAGACAAAGACAAGACAAAGACAAGACAAAGACAAGACAAAGACAAGACAAAGACAAGACAAAGACAAGACAAAGACAAGACAAAGACAAGACAAAGACAAGACAAAGACAAGACAAAGACAAGACAAAGACAAGACAAAGACAAGACAAAGACAAGACAAAGACAAGACAAAGACAAGACAAAGACAAGACAAAGACAAGACAAAGACAAGACAAAGACAAGACAAAGACAAGACAAAGACAAGACAAAGACAAGACAAAGACAAGACAAAGACAAGACAAAGACAAGACAAAGACAAGACAAAGACAAAGACAAAGACAAAGACAAAGACAAAGACAAAGACAAAGACAAAGACAAAGACAAAGACAAAGACAAAGACAAAGACAAAGACAAAGACAAAGACAAAGACAAAGACAAAGACAAAGACAAAGACAAAGACAAAGACAAAGACAAAGACAAAGACAAAGACAAAGACAAAGACAAAGACAAAGACAAAGACAAAGACAAAGACAAAGACAAGACAAAGACAAAGACAAAGACAAAGACAAAGACAAAGACAAAGACAAGACAAAGACAAAGACAAAGACAAAGACAAAGACAAGACAAAGACAAAGACAAAGACAAAGACAAAGACAAAGACAAAGACAAAGACAAAGACAAAGACAAAGACAAAGACAAAGACAAGACAAAGACAAAGACAAAGACAAGACAAAGACAAGACAAAGACAAGACAAAGACAAGACAAAGACAAGACAAAGACAAGACAAAGACAAGACAAAGACAAGACAAAGACAAGACAAAGACAAGACAAAGACAAGACAAAGACAAGACAAAGACAAGACAAAGACAAGACAAAGACAAGACAAAGACAAGACAAAGACAAGACAAAGACAAGACAAAGACAAGACAAAGACAAGACAAAGACAAGACAAAGACAAGACAAAGACAAGACAAAGACAAGACAAAGACAAGACAAAGACAAGACAAAGACAAGACAAAGACAAGACAAAGACAAGACAAAGACAAGACAAAGACAAGACAAAGACAAGACAAAGACAAGACAAAGACAAGACAAAGACAAGACAAAGACAAGACAAAGACAAGACAAAGACAAGACAAAGACAAGACAAAGACAAGACAAAGACAAGACAAAGACAAGACAAAGACAAGACAAAGACAAGACAAAGACAAGACAAAGACAAGACAAAGACAAGACAAAGACAAGACAAAGACAAGACAAAGACAAGACAAAGACAAGACAAAGACAAGACAAAGACAAGACAAAGACAAGACAAAGACAAGACAAAGACAAGACAAAGACAAGACAAAGACAAGACAAGACAAAGACAAGACAAAGACAAGACAAAGACAAGACAAAGACAAGACAAAGACAAGACAAAGACAAGACAAAGACAAGACAAAGACAAGACAAAGACAAGACAAAGACAAGACAAAGACAAGACAAAGACAAGACAAAGACAAGACAAAGACAAGACAAAGACAAGACAAAGACAAGACAAAGACAAGACAAAGACAAGACAAAGACAAGACAAAGACAAGACAAAGACAAGACAAAGACAAGACAAAGACAAGACAAAGACAAGACAAAGACAAGACAAAGACAAGACAAAGACAAGACAAAGACAAGACAAAGACAAGACAAAGACAAGACAAAGACAAGACAAAGACAAGACAAAGACAAGACAAAGACAAGACAAAGACAAGACAAAGACAAGACAAAGACAAGACAAAGACAAGACAAAGACAAGACAAAGACAAGACAAAGACAAGACAAAGACAAGACAAAGACAAGACAAAGACAAGACAAAGACAAGACAAAGACAAGACAAAGACAAGACAAAGACAAGACAAAGACAAGACAAAGACAAGACAAAGACAAGACAAAGACAAGACAAAGACAAGACAAAGACAAGACAAAGACAAGACAAAGACAAGACAAAGACAAGACAAAGACAAGACAAAGACAAGACAAAGACAAGACAAAGACAAGACAAAGACAAGACAAAGACAAGACAAAGACAAGACAAAGACAAGACAAAGACAAGACAAAGACAAGACAAAGACAAGACAAAGACAAGACAAAGACAAGACAAAGACAAGACAAAGACAAGACAAAGACAAGACAAAGACAAGACAAAGACAAGACAAAGACAAGACAAAGACAAGACAAAGACAAGACAAAGACAAGACAAAGACAAGACAAAGACAAGACAAAGACAAGACAAAGACAAGACAAAGACAAGACAAAGACAAGACAAAGACAAGACAAAGACAAGACGAAGACAAGACAAAGACAAGACAAAGACAAGACAAAGACAAGACAAAGACAAGACAAAGACAAGACAAAGACAAGACAAAGACAAGACAAAGACAAGACAAAGACAAGACAAAGACAAGACAAAGACAAGACAAAGACAAGACAAAGACAAGACAAAGACAAGACAAAGACAAGACAAAGACAAGACAAAGACAAGACAAAGACAAGACAAAGACAAGACAAAGACAAGACAAAGACAAGACAAAGACAAGACAAAGACAAGACAAAGACAAGACAAAGACAAGACAAAGACAAGACAAAGACAAGACAAAGACAAGACAAAGACAAGACAAAGACAAGACAAAGACAAGACAAAGACAAGACAAAGACAAGACAAAGACAAGACAAAGACAAGACAAAGACAATAATCGATCCTCTTTGATTTACAATGTTTGTGACGAATTTAATATGACAGTTTTAAATACTGGCGAAACAACACGCATCCCCAGACCTCCTGCACGTCCAAGTGCATTAGATCTATCTCTGTGCTCGACATCACTTCGGTTAGACTGCACGTGGAAGGTTGTACCTGATCCTCACGGTAGCGATCATTTGCCAATCGTTGTTTCAATTAACAGTGAATTAGGCCTTACGAATTCAATCAATGTTCCTTATGACTTAACACGAAATATTGATTGGAAAACATACGAAACATTAATTTCCACTTCTCTTGCTTCGACAGAAGAGCTACCCCCTACCGAAGAATATGAATTCCTAGCGGGTTTAATTATTGAAGCAGCAGAACAAGCCCAAACGAAATGCAATCCTGGAATGACAATAAATAGACGGCCCCCTAATCCTTGGTGGGACAAAGAGTGCTCTGATGCATATGAAGCTAAACAAGTTGCCTACAAAGAAATTATGAAACAGAAAGGGGGTATACGTGAGAACTTTGAAAATTATTTCATTTTGCAAAACAAATTTGACAGTATACGTCGTGCCAAAAAATCTAGTTATTGGAGACACTTCGTTAATGGCTTGTCAAGAGAAACATCAATGAGTACTCTTTGGAACACAGCCAGAAGAATGAGGAATCGAAACGTGACTAATGAAAGCGAAGATTTTTCGAATCGTTGGATATTTAATTTTGCCAAGAAAATTTGTCCCGATTCTGCTCCTGCGCAGAAAATCACTCGCGATGCTCCCACAAGTAACGATTTCATAGATTCGCCTTTGACAATGATGGAATTCTCAATTGCACTCCTCTCATGCAACAATAATGCTCCGGGACTAGACAGAATTAAATTCAACTTGGTGAAGAATCTGCCTGACCTAGCAAAAAGACGCTTGTTGAATTTATTCAATAAGCTTCTTGAGCAGAACATTGTCCCGCACGACTGGAGACAAGTGAGAGTTATCGCTATTCCAAAACCGGGAAAGCCAGCCTCCGATCATAACTCGTATCGACCGATTGCAATGCTATCCTGCATCAGGAAATTGTTGGAAAAAATTATCCTACGACGTCTCGACAATTGGGTTGAGGCGAACGGCTTGCTATCAGATACCCAGTTTGGTTTTCGGAGGGGAAAGGGAACGAATGATTGTCTGGCGCTACTTTCGTCAGAAATCCAACTAGCTTATGCAAAAAAAGAACAAATGGCGTCTGTGTTCTTAGACATAAAAGGAGCATTCGACTCTGTTTCCATTGATGTTCTCTCAGAGAAACTACATCAATGTGGTCTTTCACCAATATTAAATAATTATTTATACAACTTATTGTCAGAAAAGCACATGCATTTTTCATATGGCGATTTGGCAACATTCAGAATAAGTTACATGGGCCTCCCACAAGGTTCTTGTTTAAGCCCCCTTCTCTACAATTTTTACGTGAATGATATTGATAATTGTATTGTCAGCCCATGCACTCTAAGACAACTTGCAGATGATGGCGTGGTTTCTGTTACAGGACCAAAAGCCTTAAATTTACAACAACCACTGCAAGATAGTTTGGATAATTTATCAAGTTGGGCTTTGAATTTAGGCATCGATTTCTCTACGGAGAAAACAGAGTTGGTTGTTTTTTCAAGGAAGCGTGATCCAGCTCAGCTTCAGCTTCAGTTGGTTGGTAGAACGATAGCCCAAGTCCTGACTTTTAAATACCTTGGAATTTGGTTCGATTCTAAAGGCACATGGGGAGGCCACATTAGGTATCTAATAACGAAATGCCAACAAAGGATAAATTTTCTGCGAACAATAACTGGATCATGGTGGGGTTCTCATCCAAGTGACATGATAAGATTGTATCAAACAACAATACTTTCAGTAATGGAATATGGGTGCATCTGTTTCCGTTCAGCTGCGAACACTCACATTATTAAACTGGAACGGATACAGTATCGCTGTTTACGAATTGCCTTAGGTTGCATGCAGTCGACCCATACGATGAGTCTTGAAGTACTAGCGGGAGTTCTTCCTTTAAAAGACCGATTCTGGGATCTTTCTTCTCGTTTACTTATTCGATGTGAGGTTATGAACCCACTGGTAATTGAAAATTTTGAAAGACTTGTCGAGCTTCAACCCCAAACCAGATTCATGACAGTGTATTTCAATCACATGTCACAAGAAATAACGCCTGCTAGGTATGTTCCCACATACGTCAATATACTAGATATTCCTGAATCCACTTTATTCTTCGACACGTCCATGCAAGCAGAGATTCGTGGAATTCCGGATCATCTACGCTCGCGGGAGATCCCTAAAATATTCACAAGTAAATATCAACACATAGACTGCCTTAAAATGTTTTACACTGATGGGTCACGAATCAGTGAGGCCACTGGTTTCGGTATTTTCAACAATAATTTTTCAATTTCTCTCAAACTTGCAGAACCCGCCTCTGTTTATATAGCGGAACTAGCAGCAGTTCACTATAGTTTGCAAATAATTAATACTTTACCCCCGAACCATTACTTTATCCTCACTGATAGTCTCAGCACAATTGCAGCTCTACGCTCAAAGAGGATTGATAATCACGATCCATTCTTTTTGGGGAAGATACGAGAATCTCTGAGTAACCTGACAAGAAAATGTTATAAATTTACCCTAGTGTGGCTACCCGCCCATTGCTCTATTGCGGGCAATGAGAAAGCTGATAATTTAGCCAAGATTGGTGCACTAGATGGTGAAATATATGAAAGACCCATCGCTTACAATGAATTTTATAGCGCTTCTCGACAGAGGACACTTGCTAGTTGGCAAACATCTTGGGACAATGGAGATATGGGACGATGGCTACACTCAATTACCCCTAAAGTATCAACGAAGGCATGGTTCAAAGGATTGGATGTAAGTCGGGACTTCATCCGTGTGATGTCTAGGCTCATGTCCAATCATTATACTTTAGATGCGCATCTCCGTCGTATTGGGCTCGCTGAGGGTAATCATTGTGCTTGTGGAGAAGGTTACCATGACATTGAGCATGTTGTTTGGTCCTGCACTGAATATCGTGAAGCCAGATCACAATTAGTAGATTCTTTACAAGTCCGAGGAAGACCAATCCATGTTCCTGTTAGAGACATCCTGGCGTATCGCGATCCTCTATACATGGAACTTATCTATCATTTTCTAAAAACAGCGTCTGTCAAAATTTAATTAAATTCATCTCCTCATACTCTCATCCAAGGCTAATCATTCACCAATTAAAGGAACCTAGAATATTTAGATTTTAAATTTAGACAATAACAGAAAAAAAAAGTAAATAAATACACCCGAAAATACTAGATCAGTATGAAATACAACAATGTAAGGAAAAAAGCAAACAATAAAGTGATTTCAGTGTTAGTTTTAGACAAAGTACTAGTATAGTTAAAATTAGTCTTAAGGATTTTTGTAACGTGCTATGTAAAAAAAGAAACTGGCGTAAAAAGCTATTGCAAATGCCGTGTCAAATAAACGTATGAAAAAAAAAGACAAAGACAAGACAAAGACAAGACAAAGACAAGACAAAGACAAGACAAAGACAAGACAAAGACAAGACAAAGACAAGACAAAGACAAGACAAAGACAAGACAAAGACAAGACAAAGACAAGACAAAGACAAGACAAAGACAAGACAAAGACAAGACAAAGACAAGACAAAGACAAGACAAAGACAATACAAAGACAAGACAAAGACAAGACAAAGACAAGACAAAGACAAGACAAAGACAAGACAAAGACAAGACAAAGACAAGACAAAGACAAGACAAAGACAAGACAAAGACAAGACAAAGACAAGACAAAGACAAGACAAAGACAAGACAAAGACAAGACAAAGACAAGACAAAGACAAGACAAAGACAAGACAAAGACAAGACAAAGACAAGACAAAGACAAGACAAAGACAAGACAAAGACAAGACAAAGACAAGACAAAGACAAGACAAAGACAAGACAAAGACAAGACAAAGACAAGACAAAGACAAGACAAAGACAAGACAAAGACAAGACAAAGACAAGACAAAGACAAGACAAAGACAAGACAAAGACAAGACAAAGACAAGACAAAGACAAGACAAAGACAAGACAAAGACAAGACAAAGACAAGACAAAGACAAGACAAAGACAAGACAAAGACAAGACAAAGACAAGACAAAGACAAGACAAAGACAAGACAAAGACAAGACAAAGACAAGACAAAGACAAGACAAAGACAAGACAAAGACAAGACAAAGACAAGACAAAGACAAGACAAAGACAAGACAAAGACAAGACAAAGACAAGACAAAGACAAGACAAAGACAAGACAAAGACAAGACAAAGACAAGACAAAGACAAGACAAAGACAAGACAAAGACAAGACAAAGACAAGACAAAGACAAGACAAAGACAAGACAAAGACAAGACAAAGACAAGACAAAGACAAGACAAAGACAAGACAAAGACAAGACAAAGACAAGACAAAGACAAGACAAAGACAAGACAAAGACAAGACAAAGACAAGACAAAGACAAGACAAAGACAAGACAAAGACAAGACAAAGACAAGACAAAGACAAGACAAAGACAAGACAAAGACAAGACAAAGACAAGACAAAGACAAGACAAAGACAAGACAAAGACAAGACAAAGACAAGACAAAGACAAGACAAAGACAAGACAAAGACAAGACAAAGACAAGACAAAGACAAGACAAAGACAAGACAAAGACAAGACAAAGACAAGACAAAGACAAGACAAAGACAAGACAAAGACAAGACAAAGACAAGACAAAGACAAGACAAAGACAAGACAAAGACAAGACAAAGACAAGACAAAGACAAGACAAAGACAAGACAAAGACAAGACAAAGACAAGACAAAGACAAGACAAAGACAAGACAAAGACAAGACAAAGACAAGACAAAGACAAGACAAAGACAAGACAAAGACAAGACAAAGACAAGACAAAGACAAGACAAAGACAAGACAAAGACAAGACAAAGACAAGACAAAGACAAGACAAAGACAAGACAAAGACAAGACAAAGACAAGACAAAGACAAGACAAAGACAAGACAAAGACAAGACAAAGACAAGACAAAGACAAGACAAAGACAAGACAAAGACAAGACAAAGACAAGACAAAGACAAGACAAAGACAAGACAAAGACAAGACAAAGACAAGACAAAGACAAGACAAAGACAAGACAAAGACAAGACAAAGACAAGACAAAGACAAGACAAAGACAAGACAAAGACAAGACAAAGACAAGACAAAGACAAGACAAAGACAAGACAAAGACAAGACAAAGACAAGACAAAGACAAGACAAAGACAAGACAAAGACAAGACAAAGACAAGACAAAGACAAGACAAAGACAAGACAAAGACAAGACAAAGACAAGACAAAGACAAGACAAAGACAAGACAAAGACAAGACAAAGACAAGACAAAGACAAGACAAAGACAAGACAAAGACAAGACAAAGACAAGACAAAGACAAGACAAAGACAAGACAAAGACAAGACAAAGACAAGACAAAGACAAGACAAAGACAAGACAAAGACAAGACAAAGACAAGACAAAGACAAGACAAAGACAAGACAAAGACAAGACAAAGACAAGACAAAGACAAGACAAAGACAAGACAAAGACAAGACAAAGACAAGACAAAGACAAGACAAAGACAAGACAAAGACAAGACAAAGACAAGACAAAGACAAGACAAAGACAAGACAAAGACAAGACAAAGACAAGACAAAGACAAGACAAAGACAAGACAAAGACAAGACAAAGACAAGACAAAGACAAGACAAAGACAAGACAAAGACAAGACAAAGACAAGACAAAGACAAGACAAAGACAAGACAAAGACAAGACAAAGACAAGACAAAGACAAGACAAAGACAAGACAAAGACAAGACAAAGACAAGACAAAGACAAGACAAAGACAAGACAAAGACAAGACAAAGACAAGACAAAGACAAGACAAAGACAAGACAAAGACAAGACAAAGACAAGACAAAGACAAGACAAAGACAAGACAAAGACAAGACAAAGACAAGACAAAGACAAGACAAAGACAAGACAAAGACAAGACAAAGACAAGACAAAGACAAGACAAAGACAAGACAAAGACAAGACAAAGACAAGACAAAGACAAGACAAAGACAAGACAAAGACAAGACAAAGACAAGACAAAGACAAGACAAAGACAAGACAAAGACAAGACAAAGACAAGACAAAGACAAGACAAAGACAAGACAAAGACAAGACAAAGACAAGACAAAGACAAGACAAAGACAAGACAAAGACAAGACAAAGACAAGACAAAGACAAGACAAAGACAAGACAAAGACAAGACAAAGACAAGACAAAGACAAGACAAAGACAAGACAAAGACAAGACAAAGACAAGACAAAGACAAGACAAAGACAAGACAAAGACAAGACAAAGACAAGACAAAGACAAGACAAAGACAAGACAAAGACAAGACAAAGACAAGACAAAGACAAGACAAAGACAAGACAAAGACAAGACAAAGACAAGACAAAGACAAGACAAAGACAAGACAAAGACAAGACAAAGACAAGACAAAGACAAGACAAAGACAAGACAAAGACAAGACAAAGACAAGACAAAGACAAGACAAGACAAAGACAAGACAAAGACAAGACAAAGACAAGACAAAGACAAGACAAAGACAAGACAAAGACAAGACAAAGACAAGACAAAGACAAGACAAAGACAAGACAAAGACAAGACAAAGACAAGACAAAGACAAGACAAAGACAAGACAAAGACAAGACAAAGACAAGACAAAGACAAGACAAAGACAAGACAAAGACAAGACAAAGACAAGACAAAGACAAGACAAAGACAAGACAAAGACAAGACAAAGACAAGACAAAGACAAGACAAAGACAAGACAAAGACAAGACAAAGACAAGACAAAGACAAGACAAAGACAAGACAAAGACAAGACAAAGACAAGACAAAGACAAGACAAAGACAAGACAAAGACAAGACAAAGACAAGACAAAGACAAGACAAAGACAAGACAAAGACAAGACAAAGACAAGACAAAGACAAGACAAAGACAAGACAAAGACAAGACAAAGACAAGACAAAGACAAGACAAAGACAAGACAAAGACAAGACAAAGACAAGACAAGACAAGACAAGACAAAGACAAGACAAAGACAAGACAAAGACAAGACAAAGACAAGACAAAGACAAGACAAAGACAAGACAAGACAAAGACAAGACAAAGACAAGACAAAGACAAGACAAAGACAAGACAAAGACAAGACAAAGACAAGACAAAGACAAGACAAAGACAAGACAAAGACAAGACAAAGACAAGACAAAGACAAGACAAAGACAAGACAAAGACAAGACAAAGACAAGACAAAGACAAGACAAAGACAAGACAAAGACAAGACAAAGACAAGACAAAGACAAGACAAAGACAAGACAAAGACAAGACAAAGACAAGACAAAGACAAGACAAAGACAAGACAAAGACAAGACAAAGACAAGACAAAGACAAGACAAAGACAAGACAAAGACAAGACAAAGACAAGACAAAGACAAGACAAAGACAAGACAAAGACAAGACAAAGACAAGACAAAGACAAGACAAAGACAAGACAAAGACAAGACAAAGACAAGACAAAGACAAGACAAAGACAAGACAAGACAAAGACAAGACAAAGACAAGACAAAGACAAGACAAAGACAAGACAAAGACAAGACAAAGACAAGACAAAGACAAGACAAAGACAAGACAAAGACAAGACAAAGACAAGACAAAGACAAGACAAAGACAAGACAAAGACAAGACAAAGACAAGACAAAGACAAGACAAAGACAAGACAAAGACAAGACAAAGACAAGACAAAGACAAGACAAAGACAAGACAAAGACAAGACAAAGACAAGACAAAGACAAGACAAAGACAAGACAAAGACAAGACAAAGACAAGACAAAGACAAGACAAAGACAAGACAAAGACAAGACAAAGACAAGACAAAGACAAGACAAAGACAAGACAAGACAAGACAAGACAAGACAAGACAAAGACAAGACAAAGACAAGACAAAGACAGACAAAGACAAGACAAAGACAAGACAAAGACAAGACAAAGACAAGACAAAGACAAGACAAAGACAAGACAAAGACAAGACAAAGACAAGACAAAGACAAGACAAAGACAAGACAAAGACAAGACAAAGACAAGACAAAGACAAGACAAAGACAAGACAAAGACAAGACAAAGACAAGACAAAGACAAGACAAAGACAAGACAAAGACAAGACAAAGACAAGACAAAGACAAGACAAAGACAAGACAAAGACAAGACAAAGACAAGACAAAGACAAGACAAAGACAAGACAAAGACAAGACAAAGACAAGACAAAGACAAGACAAAGACAAGACAAAGACAAGACAAAGACAAGACAAAGACAAGACAAAGACAAGACAAAGACAAGACAAAGACAAGACAAAGACAAGACAAAGACAAGACAAAGACAAGACAAAGACAAGACAAAGACAAGACAAAGACAAGACAAAGACAAGACAAAGACAAGACAAAGACAAGACAAAGACAAGACAAAGACAAGACAAAGACAAGACAAAGACAAGACAAAGACAAGACAAAGACAAGACAAAGACAAGACAAAGACAAGACAAAGACAAGACAAAGACAAGACAAAGACAAGACAAAGACAAGACAAAGACAAGACAAAGACAAGACAAAGACAAGACAAAGACAAGACAAAGACAAGACAAAGACAAGACAAAGACAAGACAAAGACAAGACAAAGACAAGACAAAGACAAGACAAAGACAAGACAAAGACAAGACAAAGACAAGACAAAGACAAGACAAAGACAAGACAAAGACAAGACAAAGACAAGACAAAGACAAGACAAAGACAAGACAAAGACAAGACAAAGACAAGACAAAGACAAGACAAAGACAAGACAAAGACAAGACAAAGACAAGACAAAGACAAGACAAAGACAAGACAAAGACAAGACAAAGACAAGACAAAGACAAGACAAAGACAAGACAAAGACAAGACAAAGACAAGACAAAGACAAGACAAAGACAAGACAAAGACAAGACAAAGACAAGACAAAGACAAGACAAAGACAAGACAAAGACAAGACAAAGACAAGACAAAGACAAGACAAAGACAAGACAAAGACAAGACAAAGACAAGACAAAGACAAGACAAAGACAAGACAAAGACAAGACAAAGACAAGACAAAGACAAGACAAAGACAAGACAAAGACAAGACAAAGACAAGACAAAGACAAGACAAAGACAAGACAAAGACAAGACAAAGACAAGACAAAGACAAGACAAAGACAAGACAAAGACAAGACAAAGACAAGACAAAGACAAGACAAAGACAAGACAAAGACAAGACAAAGACAAGACAAAGACAAGACAAAGACAAGACAAAGACAAGACAAAGACAAGACAAAGACAAGACAAAGACAAGACAAAGACAAGACAAAGACAAGACAAAGACAAGACAAAGACAAGACAAAGACAAGACAAAGACAAGACAAAGACAAGACAAAGACAAGACAAAGACAAGACAAAGACAAGACAAAGACAAGACAAAGACAAGACAAAGACAAGACAAAGACAAGACAAAGACAAGACAAAGACAAGACAAAGACAAGACAAAGACAAGACAAAGACAAGACAAAGACAAGACAAAGACAAGACAAAGACAAGACAAAGACAAGACAAAGACAAGACAAAGACAAGACAAAGACAAGACAAAGACAAGACAAAGACAAGACAAAGACAAGACAAAGACAAGACAAAGACAAGACAAAGACAAGACAAAGACAAGACAAAGACAAGACAAAGACAAGACAAAGACAAGACAAAGACAAGACAAAGACAAGACAAAGACAAGACAAAGACAAGACAAAGACAAGACAAAGACAAGACAAAGACAAGACAAAGACAAGACAAAGACAAGACAAAGACAAGACAAAGACAAGACAAAGACAAGACAAAGACAAGACAAAGACAAGACAAAGACAAGACAAAGACAAGACAAAGACAAGACAAAGACAAGACAAAGACAAGACAAAGACAAGACAAAGACAAGACAAAGACAAGACAAAGACAAGACAAAGACAAGACAAAGACAAGACAAAGACAAGACAAAGACAAGACAAAGACAAGACAAAGACAAGACAAAGACAAGACAAAGACAAGACAAAGACAAGACAAAGACAAGACAAAGACAAGACAAAGACAAGACAAAGACAAGACAAAGACAAGACAAAGACAAGACAAAGACAAGACAAAGACAAGACAAAGACAAGACAAAGACAAGACAAAGACAAGACAAAGACAAGACAAAGACAAGACAAAGACAAGACAAAGACAAGACAAAGACAAGACAAAGACAAGACAAAGACAAGACAAAGACAAGACAAAGACAAGACAAAGACAAGACAAAGACAAGACAAAGACAAGACAAAGACAAGACAAAGACAAGACAAAGACAAGACAAAGACAAGACAAAGACAAGACAAAGACAAGACAAAGACAAGACAAAGACAAGACAAAGACAAGACAAAGACAAGACAAAGACAAGACAAAGACAAGACAAAGACAAGACAAAGACAAGACAAAGACAAGACAAAGACAAGACAAAGACAAGACAAAGACAAGACAAAGACAAGACAAAGACAAGACAAAGACAAGACAAAGACAAGACAAAGACAAGACAAAGACAAGACAAAGACAAGACAAAGACAAGACAAAGACAAGACAAAGACAAGACAAAGACAAGACAAAGACAAGACAAAGACAAGACAAAGACAAGACAAAGACAAGACAAAGACAAGACAAAGACAAGACAAAGACAAGACAAAGACAAGACAAAGACAAGACAAAGACAAGACAAAGACAAGACAAAGACAAGACAAAGACAAGACAAAGACAAGACAAAGACAAGACAAAGACAAGACAAAGACAAGACAAAGACAAGACAAAGACAAGACAAAGACAAGACAAAGACAAGACAAAGACAAGACAAAGACAAGACAAAGACAAGACAAAGACAAGACAAAGACAAGACAAAGACAAGACAAAGACAAGACAAAGACAAGACAAAGACAAGACAAAGACAAGACAAAGACAAGACAAAGACAAGACAAAGACAAGACAAAGACAAGACAAAGACAAGACAAAGACAAGACAAAGACAAGACAAAGACAAGACAAAGACAAGACAAAGACAAGACAAAGACAAGACAAAGACAAGACAAAGACAAGACAAAGACAAGACAAAGACAAGACAAAGACAAGACAAAGACAAGACAAAGACAAGACAAAGACAAGACAAAGACAAGACAAAGACAAGACAAAGACAAGACAAAGACAAGACAAAGACAAGACAAAGACAAGACAAAGACAAGACAAAGACAAGACAAAGACAAGACAAAGACAAGACAAAGACAAGACAAAGACAAGACAAAGACAAGACAAAGACAAGACAAAGACAAGACAAAGACAAGACAAAGACAAGACAAAGACAAGACAAAGACAAGACAAAGACAAGACAAAGACAAGACAAAGACAAGACAAAGACAAGACAAAGACAAGACAAAGACAAGACAAAGACAAGACAAAGACAAGACAAAGACAAGACAAAGACAAGACAAAGACAAGACAAAGACAAGACAAAGACAAGACAAAGACAAGACAAAGACAAGACAAAGACAAGACAAAGACAAGACAAAGACAAGACAAAGACAAGACAAAGACAAGACAAAGACAAGACAAAGACAAGACAAAGACAAGACAAAGACAAGACAAAGACAAGACAAAGACAAGACAAAGACAAGACAAAGACAAGACAAAGACAAGACAAAGACAAGACAAAGACAAGACAAAGACAAGACAAAGACAAGACAAAGACAAGACAAAGACAAGACAAAGACAAGACAAAGACAAGACAAAGACAAGACAAAGACAAGACAAAGACAAGACAAAGACAAGACAAAGACAAGACAAAGACAAGACAAAGACAAGACAAAGACAAGACAAAGACAAGACAAAGACAAGACAAAGACAAGACAAAGACAAGACACAAAGACAAGACAAAGACAAGACAAAGACAAGACAAAGACAAGACAAAGACAAGACAAAGACAAGACAAAGACAAGACAAAGACAAGACAAAGACAAGACAAAGACAAGACAAAGACAAGACAAAGACAAGACAAAGACAAGACAAAGACAAGACAAAGACAAGACAAAGACAAGACAAAGACAAGACAAAGACAAGACAAAGACAAGACAAAGACAAGACAAAGACAAGACAAAGACAAGACAAAGACAAGACAAAGACAAGACAAAGACAAGACAAAGACAAGACAAAGACAAGACAAAGACAAGACAAAGACAAGACAAAGACAAGACAAAGACAAGACAAAGACAAGACAAAGACAAGACAAAGACAAGACAAAGACAAGACAAAGACAAGACAAAGACAAGACAAAGACAAGACAAAGACAAGACAAAGACAAGACAAAGACAAGACAAAGACAAGACAAAGACAAGACAAAGACAAGACAAAGACAAGACAAAGACAAGACAAAGACAAGACAAAGACAAGACAAAGACAAGACAAAGACAAGACAAAGACAAGACAAAGACAAGACAAAGACAAGACAAAGACAAGACAAAGACAAGACAAAGACAAGACAAAGACAAGACAAAGACAAGACAAAGACAAGACAAAGACAAGACAAAGACAAGACAAAGACAAGACAAAGACAAGACAAAGACAAGACAAAGACAAGACAAAGACAAGACAAAGACAAGACAAAGACAAGACAAAGACAAGACAAAGACAAGACAAAGACAAGACAAAGACAAGACAAAGACAAGACAAAGACAAGACAAAGACAAGACAAAGACAAGACAAAGACAAGACAAAGACAAGACAAAGACAAGACAAAGACAAGACAAAGACAAGACAAAGACAAGACAAAGACAAGACAAAGACAAGACAAAGACAAGACAAAGACAAGACAAAGACAAGACAAAGACAAGACAAAGACAAGACAAAGACAAGACAAAGACAAGACAAAGACAAGACAAAGACAAGACAAAGACAAGACAAAGACAAGACAAAGACAAGACAAAGACAAGACAAAGACAAGACAAAGACAAGACAAAGACAAGACAAAGACAAGACAAAGACAAGACAAAGACAAGACAAAGACAAGACAAAGACAAGACAAAGACAAGACAAAGACAAGACAAAGACAAGACAAAGACAAGACAAAGACAAGACAAAGACAAGACAAAGACAAGACAAAGACAAGACAAAGACAAGACAAAGACAAGACAAAGACAAGACAAAGACAAGACAAAGACAAGACAAAGACAAGACAAAGACAAGACAAAGACAAGACAAAGACAAGACAAAGACAAGACAAAGACAAGACAAAGACAAGACAAAGACAAGACAAAGACAAGACAAAGACAAGACAAAGACAAGACAAAGACAAGACAAAGACAAGACAAAGACAAGACAAAGACAAGACAAAGACAAGACAAAGACAAGACAAAGACAAGACAAAGACAAGACAAAGACAAGACAAAGACAAGACAAAGACAAGACAAAGACAAGACAAAGACAAGACAAAGACAAGACAAAGACAAGACAAAGACAAGACAAAGACAAGACAAAGACAAGACAAAGACAAGACAAAGACAAGACAAAGACAAGACAAAGACAAGACAAAGACAAGACAAAGACAAGACAAAGACAAGACAAAGACAAGACAAAGACAAGACAAAGACAAGACAAAGACAAGACAAAGACAAGACAAAGACAAGACAAAGACAAGACAAAGACAAGACAAAGACAAGACAAAGACAAGACAAAGACAAGACAAAGACAAGACAAAGACAAGACAAAGACAAGACAAAGACAAGACAAAGACAAGACAAAGACAAGACAAAGACAAGACAAAGACAAGACAAAGACAAGACAAAGACAAGACAAAGACAAGACAAAGACAAGACAAAGACAAGACAAAGACAAGACAAAGACAAGACAAAGACAAGACAAAGACAAGACAAAGACAAGACAAAGACAAGACAAAGACAAGACAAAGACAAGACAAAGACAAGACAAAGACAAGACAAAGACAAGACAAAGACAAGACAAAGACAAGACAAAGACAAGACAAAGACAAGACAAAGACAAGACAAAGACAAGACAAAGACAAGACAAGACAAAGACAAGACAAAGACAAGACAAAGACAAGACAAAGACAAGACAAAGACAAGACAAAGACAAGACAAAGACAAGACAAAGACAAGACAAAGACAAGACAAAGACAAGACAAAGACAAGACAAAGACAAGACAAAGACAAGACAAAGACAAGACAAAGACAAGACAAAGACAAGACAAAGACAAGACAAAGACAAGACAAAGACAAGACAAAGACAAGACAAAGACAAGACAAAGACAAGACAAAGACAAGACAAAGACAAGACAAAGACAAGACAAAGACAAGACAAAGACAAGACAAAGACAAGACAAAGACAAGACAAAGACAAGACAAAGACAAGACAAAGACAAGACAAAGACAAGACAAAGACAAGACAAAGACAAGACAAAGACAAGACAAAGACAAGACAAAGACAAGACAAAGACAAGACAAAGACAAGACAAAGACAAGACAAAGACAAGACAAAGACAAGACAAAGACAAGACAAAGACAAGACAAAGACAAGACAAAGACAAGACAAAGACAAGACAAAGACAAGACAAAGACAAGACAAAGACAAGACAAAGACAAGACAAAGACAAGACAAAGACAAGACAAAGACAAGACAAAGACAAGACAAAGACAAGACAAGACAAAGACAAGACAAAGACAAGACAAAGACAAGACAAAGACAAGACAAAGACAAGACAAAGACAAGACAAAGACAAGACAAAGACAAGACAAAGACAAGACAAAGACAAGACAAAGACAAGACAAAGACAAGACAAAGACAAGACAAAGACAAGACAAAGACAAGACAAAGACAAGACAAAGACAAGACAAAGACAAGACAAAGACAAGACAAAGACAAGACAAAGACAAGACAAAGACAAGACAAAGACAAGACAAAGACAAGACAAAGACAAGACAAAGACAAGACAAAGACAAGACAAAGACAAGACAAAGACAAGACAAAGACAAGACAAAGACAAGACAAAGACAAGACAAAGACAAGACAAAGACAAGACAAAGACAAGACAAAGACAAGACAAAGACAAGACAAAGACAAGACAAAGACAAGACAAAGACAAGACAAAGACAAGACAAAGACAAGACAAAGACAAGACAAAGACAAGACAAAGACAAGACAAAGACAAGACAAAGACAAGACAAGACAAGACAAGACAAGACAAAGACAAGACAAAGACAAGACAAAGACAAGACAAAGACAAGACAAAGACAAGACAAAGACAAGACAAAGACAAGACAAAGACAAGACAAAGACAAGACAAAGACAAGACAAAGACAAGACAAAGACAAGACAAAGACAAGACAAAGACAAGACAAAGACAAGACAAAGACAAGACAAAGACAAGACAAAGACAAGACAAAGACAAGACAAAGACAAGACAAAGACAAGACAAAGACAAGACAAAGACAAGACAAAGACAAGACAAAGACAAGACAAAGACAAGACAAAGACAAGACAAAGACAAGACAAAGACAAGACAAAGACAAGACAAAGACAAGACAAAGACAAGACAAAGACAAGACAAAGACAAGACAAAGACAAGACAAAGACAAGACAAAGACAAGACAAAGACAAGACAAAGACAAGACAAAGACAAGACAAAGACAAGACAAAGACAAGACAAAGACAAGACAAAGACAAGACAAAGACAAGACAAAGACAAGACAAAGACAAGACAAAGACAAGACAAAGACAAGACAAAGACAAGACAAAGACAAGACAAAGACAAGACAAAGACAAGACAAAGACAAGACAAGACAAGACAAGACAAAGACAAGACAAAGACAAGACAAAGACAAGACAAAGACAAGACAAAGACAAGACAAAGACAAGACAAAGACAAGACAAAGACAAGACAAAGACAAGACAAAGACAAGACAAAGACAAGACAAAGACAAGACAAAGACAAGACAAAGACAAGACAAAGACAAGACAAAGACAAGACAAAGACAAGACAAAGACAAGACAAAGACAAGACAAAGACAAGACAAAGACAAGACAAAGACAAGACAAAGACAAGACAAAGACAAGACAAAGACAAGACAAAGACAAGACAAAGACAAGACAAAGACAAGACAAAGACAAGACAAAGACAAGACAAAGACAAGACAAAGACAAGACAAAGACAAGACAAAGACAAGACAAAGACAAGACAAAGACAAGACAAAGACAAGACAAAGACAAGACAAAGACAAGACAAAGACAAGACAAAGACAAGACAAAGACAAGACAAAGACAAGACAAAGACAAGACAAAGACAAGACAAAGACAAGACAAAGACAAGACAAAGACAAGACAAAGACAAGACAAAGACAAGACAAAGACAAGACAAAGACAAGACAAAGACAAGACAAAGACAAGACAAAGACAAGACAAAGACAAGACAAAGACAAGACAAGACAAGACAAAGACAAGACAAAGACAAGACAAAGACAAGACAAAGACAAGACAAAGACAAGACAAAGACAAGACAAAGACAAGACAAAGACAAGACAAAGACAAGACAAAGACAAGACAAAGACAAGACAAAGACAAGACAAAGACAAGACAAAGACAAGACAAAGACAAGACAAAGACAAGACAAAGACAAGACAAAGACAAGACAAAGACAAGACAAAGACAAGACAAAGACAAGACAAAGACAAGACAAAGACAAGACAAAGACAAGACAAAGACAAGACAAAGACAAGACAAAGACAAGACAAAGACAAGACAAAGACAAGACAAAGACAAGACAAAGACAAGACAAAGACAAGACAAAGACAAGACAAAGACAAGACAAAGACAAGACAAAGACAAGACAAAGACAAGACAAAGACAAGACAAAGACAAGACAAAGACAAGACAAAGACAAGACAAAGACAAGACAAAGACAAGACAAAGACAAGACAAAGACAAGACAAAGACAAGACAAAGACAAGACAAAGACAAGACAAAGACAAGACAAAGACAAGACAAAGACAAGACAAAGACAAGACAAAGACAAGACAAAGACAAGACAAAGACAAGACAAAGACAAGACAAAGACAAGACAAAGACAAGACAAAGACAAGACAAAGACAAGACAAAGACAAGACAAAGACAAGACAAAGACAAGACAAAGACAAGACAAAGACAAGACAAAGACAAGACAAAGACAAGACAAAGACAAGACAAAGACAAGACAAAGACAAGACAAAGACAAGACAAAGACAAGACAAAGACAAGACAAAGACAAGACAAAGACAAGACAAAGACAAGACAAAGACAAGACAAAGACAAGACAAAGACAAGACAAAGACAAGACAAAGACAAGACAAAGACAAGACAAAGACAAGACAAAGACAAGACAAAGACAAGACAAAGACAAGACAAAGACAAGACAAAGACAAGACAAAGACAAGACAAAGACAAGACAAAGACAAGACAAAGACAAGACAAAGACAAGACAAAGACAAGACAAAGACAAGACAAAGACAAGACAAAGACAAGACAAAGACAAGACAAAGACAAGACAAAGACAAGACAAAGACAAGACAAAGACAAGACAAAGACAAGACAAAGACAAGACAAAGACAAGACAAAGACAAGACAAAGACAAGACAAAGACAAGACAAAGACAAGACAAAGACAAGACAAAGACAAGACAAAGACAAGACAAAGACAAGACAAAGACAAGACAAAGACAAGACAAAGACAAGACAAAGACAAGACAAAGACAAGACAAAGACAAGACAAGACAAAGACAAGACAAAGACAAGACAAAGACAAGACAAAGACAAGACAAAGACAAGACAAAGACAAGACAAAGACAAGACAAAGACAAGACAAAGACAAGACAAAGACAAGACAAAGACAAGACAAAGACAAGACAAAGACAAGACAAAGACAAGACAAAGACAAGACAAAGACAAGACAAAGACAAGACAAAGACAAGACAAAGACAAGACAAAGACAAGACAAAGACAAGACAAAGACAAGACAAAGACAAGACAAAGACAAGACAAAGACAAGACAAAGACAAGACAAAGACAAGACAAAGACAAGACAAAGACAAGACAAAGACAAGACAAAGACAAGACAAAGACAAGACAAAGACAAGACAAAGACAAGACAAAGACAAGACAAAGACAAGACAAAGACAAGACAAAGACAAGACAAAGACAAGACAAAGACAAGACAAAGACAAGACAAAGACAAGACAAAGACAAGACAAAGACAAGACAAAGACAAGACAAAGACAAGACAAAGACAAGACAAAGACAAGACAAAGACAAGACAAAGACAAGACAAAGACAAGACAAAGACAAGACAAAGACAAGACAAAGACAAGACAAAGACAAGACAAAGACAAGACAAAGACAAGACAAAGACAAGACAAAGACAAGACAAAGACAAGACAAAGACAAGACAAAGACAAGACAAAGACAAGACAAAGACAAGACAAAGACAAGACAAAGACAAGACAAAGACAAGACAAAGACAAGACAAAGACAAGACAAAGACAAGACAAAGACAAGACAAAGACAAGACAAAGACAAGACAAAGACAAGACAAAGACAAGACAAAGACAAAGACAAGACAAAGACAAGACAAAGACAAGACAAAGACAAGACAAAGACAAGACAAAGACAAGACAAAGACAAGACAAAGACAAGACAAAGACAAGACAAAGACAAGACAAAGACAAGACAAAGACAAGACAAAGACAAGACAAAGACAAGACAAAGACAAGACAAAGACAAGACAAAGACAAGACAAAGACAAGACAAAGACAAGACAAAGACAAGACAAAGACAAGACAAAGACAAGACAAAGACAAGACAAAGACAAGACAAAGACAAGACAAAGACAAGACAAAGACAAGACAAAGACAAGACAAAGACAAGACAAAGACAAGACAAAGACAAGACAAAGACAAGACAAAGACAAGACAAAGACAAGACAAAGACAAGACAAAGACAAGACAAAGACAAGACAAAGACAAGACAAAGACAAGACAAAGACAAGACAAAGACAAGACAAAGACAAGACAAAGACAAGACAAAGACAAGACAAAGACAAGACAAAGACAAAGACAAGACAAAGACAAGACAAAGACAAGACAAAGACAAGACAAAGACAAGACAAAGACAAGACAAAGACAAGACAAAAAGACAAGACAAAGACAAGACAAAGACAAGACAAAGACAAGACAAAGACAAGACAAAGACAAGACAAACAAGACAAGACAAAGACAAGACAAGACAAGACAAAGACAAGACAAAGACAAGACAAAGACAAGACAAAGACAAGACAAAGACAAGACAAAGACAAGACAAAGACAAGACAAAGACAAGACAAAGACAAGACAAAGACAAGACAAAGACAAGACAAAGACAAGACAAAGACAAGACAAAGACAAGACAAAGACAAGACAAAGACAAGACAAAGACAAGACAAAGACAAGACAAAGACAAGACAAAGACAAGACAAAGACAAGACAAAGACAAGACAAAGACAAGACAAAGACAAGACAAAGACAAGACAAAGACAAGACAAAGACAAGACAAAGACAAGACAAAGACAAGACAAAGACAAGACAAAGACAAGACAAAGACAAGACAAAGACAAGACAAAGACAAGACAAAGACAAGACAAAGACAAGACAAAGACAAGACAAAGACAAGACAAAGACAAGACAAAGACAAGACAAAGACAAGACAAAGACAAGACAAAGACAAGACAAAGACAAGACAAAGACAAGACAAAGACAAGACAAAGACAAGACAAAGACAAGACAAAGACAAGACAAAGACAAGACAAAGACAAGACAAAGACAAGACAAAGACAAGACAAAGACAAGACAAAGACAAGACAAAGACAAGACAAAGACAAGACAAAGACAAGACAAAGACAAGACAAAGACAAGACAAAGACAAGACAAAGACAAGACAAAGACAAGACAAAGACAAGACAAAGACAAGACAAAGACAAGACAAAGACAAGACAAAGACAAGACAAAGACAAGACAAAGACAAGACAAAGACAAGACAAAGACAAGACAAAGACAAGACAAAGACAAGACAAAGACAAGACAAAGACAAGACAAAGACAAGACAAAGACAAGACAAAGACAAGACAAAGACAAGACAAAGACAAGACAAAGACAAGACAAAGACAAGACAAAGACAAGACAAAGACAAGACAAAGACAAGACAAAGACAAGACAAAGACAAGACAAAGACAAGACAAAGACAAGACAAAGACAAGACAAAGACAAGACAAAGACAAGACAAAGACAAGACAAAGACAAGACAAAGACAAGACAAAGACAAGACAAAGACAAGACAAAGACAAGACAAAGACAAGACAAAGACAAGACAAAGACAAGACAAAGACAAGACAAAGACAAGACAAAGACAAGACAAAGACAAGACAAAGACAAGACAAAGACAAGACAAAGACAAGACAAAGACAAGACAAAGACAAGACAAAGACAAGACAAAGACAAGACAAAGACAAGACAAAGACAAGACAAAGACAAGACAAAGACAAGACAAAGACAAGACAAAGACAAGACAAAGACAAGACAAAGACAAGACAAAGACAAGACAAAGACAAGACAAAGACAAGACAAAGACAAGACAAAGACAAGACAAAGACAAGACAAAGACAAGACAAAGACAAGACAAAGACAAGACAAAGACAAGACAAAGACAAGACAAAGACAAGACAAAGACAAGACAAAGACAAGACAAAGACAAGACAAAGACAAGACAAAGACAAGACAAAGACAAGACAAAGACAAGACAAAGACAAGACAAAGACAAGACAAAGACAAGACAAAGACAAGACAAAGACAAGACAAAGACAAGACAAAGACAAGACAAAGACAAGACAAAGACAAGACAAAGACAAGACAAAGACAAGACAAAGACAAGACAAAGACAAGACAAAGACAAGACAAAGACAAGACAAAGACAAGACAAAGACAAGACAAAGACAAGACAAAGACAAGACAAAGACAAGACAAAGACAAGACAAAGACAAGACAAAGACAAGACAAAGACAAGACAAAGACAAGACAAAGACAAGACAAAGACAAGACAAAGACAAGACAAAGACAAGACAAAGACAAGACAAAGACAAGACAAAGACAAGACAAAGACAAGACAAAGACAAGACAAGACAAGACAAAGACAAGACAAGACAAAGACAAAGACAAGACAAAGACAAAGACAAGACAAAGACAAGACAAAGACAAGACAAAGACAAGACAAAGACAAGACAAAGACAAGACAAAGACAAGACAAAGACAAGACAAAGACAAGACAAAGACAAGACAAAGACAAGACAAAGACAAGACAAAGACAAGACAAAGACAAGACAAAGACAAGACAAAGACAAGACAAAGACAAGACAAAGACAAGACAAAGACAAGACAAAGACAAGACAAAGACAAGACAAAGACAAGACAAAGACAAGACAAAGACAAGACAAAGACAAGACAAAGACAAGACAAAGACAAGACAAAGACAAGACAAAGACAAGACAAAGACAAGACAAAGACAAGACAAAGACAAGA